>NW_027497471.1:0-93806 GCF_021521415.1 Bidens hawaiensis
AGATGAGCTGTAAAGGCGACGAGCTCAGGACGAGAAGAGAAACGACAGAGACGATGATCCCAATGCATCGAAAGATGCAGGTGGTGAGTTGCCAAGAACCTACTCTAGCTCTTGGTACTTCACAGCTCAGGGGGGAGTCTGCCGACGTGGCTGGTGGTTCTGGTGGTGATGATGTGGTTGTTGGTTGATGATGAGAATATAGGTGATGACGTGATTGATGCGTTGAAGGAACTTGACGATGATATGTTCAGTGACGATGTGTTGTTTGATGAAGATGTGCTGCCGAGTGATGTGATTGAGAAGATCGGTGAGCAGATTGAGATTGAGAATGAGATTGAGGAAGGAGAGATAGTAGAGGAAAATGTCGAACATGACATTCCAGAGGTTGAGAAGGGCCGTTATGGGTGATCAGACGGCAGTTGAAGATACTGAATGGAAGAGCAGACCGAGGTGGAAGGAAGGATACGCTCAATGGTTCGTCAAAACGAAGAAACCGCAGTCCCTACCATGTTCAAAAAGAGTTACAATATTAAGGGCTATGCTGAAGCAAAGAAAGGATTATATGCTGGATTTATGATGAGCAGTTGCGGCTCTTCGTGATTAAACGATATGATGGAGTTCAGTACCTTAGAAGAATGTTGAGATCGTTAAACACACTGCCTGAGTGTGAGGTTAAAGACTTAGCCAGATTGGGGTTGATCAATCGAAGTGATGATAATATGGCTAGAGTCATAGGGAAAATCGTATGGAAAGAGAGCATAAAGGAAAAGAAGTTTGAGCTGTTGAAACCACAGAAAGGGAAACTTGTTGAAGACAAGGATAGAGGTTTGAGAGCTGATGGAAAGCCTTTGATGGTTATGAAGTATAAACCAATCCGGTGCCTTAAAGAAGTACCGATGAAGCTTATGCCCAAGGATGTGCTCAAAGACCTAAAGTGGTGGTTCGTTGATTGTGAGACAGCGGAGGCAGTGATGGAAGATGAGGATGAACAAGAGATCCTTAGAGTTTACGATCCGATGCATCTTGTTAACTTATCGCAAGCTGATTTGAAGATGCTTAACGAGAAAAAGATCTTTTATATTCCTGCTTGGAAGGATGAAGCAAGGAAATATCAAAGGGTTGTGTCGGTGTGCGTTAGAGAAGGAGTGCACGCTTGAAGTTACAGGATTACGAGACAAGAGCTGAAAGATCAAGATATGAAGCTACTGCCAAGGGGGAGTCTGTTGGTGCATAAATGTCAGTAGTTCATATGTCTAGTGTCTGTAATCGAGTCTGTAATATTGTTTATGTATTTGTTTGTTTAAAGCGAAGTTGTTGACAAGTTCGCTTAGGCGAACTTGTTAACCAAGCGAAGTTATGGACAACTTCGCCTGAGGCGAAGTTGTCGTGTATTTATATAGGTTACGGCTTGTTTAGTTTTGAGGGTTTTTGAAGGTTGTTCAAGTTGTTCGTGTAAGTCAAGTGACGTGAGGTTGAGAGTCTGTAACTGTGATTATATCACGTGTTGAGTTATTAATATACCGTGTGTTTGTTCGTATCGTATTCGTGTGTTCGTGTGTTTGTGTTCTACGTCCGTAACGATCTACACAGGGATTCCGCACCTGTGTATATCGGGATATCTCGTGTGATCCGTCCAGGGAACCTACATATTTTCAAAACTCAAACCTTACGTGCACTCAAACCCTCGGCGAACTTATTCACCTGAATCAAAATCTTTATAATCTGTTTTTTTGTCTGTATTAAAGGTTCGTTGCATCCTTGTGTCACATAATTTCGTTTTATCAGTTGTTAATCTGGTCTACAATGAACGGTATTGAACTCGTCTTTCTGAAAACCCTATCAACACACGGTTGATCGATTGGAGAATATGCTAGTAATAATAAGTCATCCATAATCTTAATCGCATTCTTATTCTTATCCTCCTTCGCTTTTCCTCTGATCTCACCATGTTTTGATGAATCACATGTTTGATGCCTTTGTTGATCAGGGGCGATGTTAGGGTTAGGCGAAGTTGATCTTAACTTCGCCCTTCTTAAGACTTGTCATTTTTGTTCCTTATGATTCAATATGTGTAACTTCGTTTGGCTAGTGTTGAACCTGGTACATCCTATATTTGATTTCTACTAATCCAGCGAAGTTCTTTACCCAGCGAAGTTATCAACCTCACCACATCATAACTTCGCTCATGGTAAACGGCGAAGTTATGACTTGTTGTTGCACTGATCTAACCTGACTCAATTGTTTTGCAGATATGGCTGTTGTGGCAGGTGCTGGTGGCGCTGGTGGTGATGAAGGTGGAGATAATAACAGACAGTTCTTTCCGGGTCACAACATGTATATTACCTTAGATCCGGATGCTCGAGGAATTGACGACTATCGTGATATCATTTCATTTCTCGTGCGCTCACGTATTTTTCACGCCATCACGACTACTCTTCCCATTTCACTACCAAATATTGAAGACTTTTGGAGAACCGTTGAATATGACTGTAGGGTTGATCCTCCAGTTATGCGCGCTACAGTTAACAATCAAGTGGTACAGTTCTCGGCCGAACAGATTCGGGTAGCTTTACAGTTTGGGGTTGAAACTACTGACGATCCTACTGAATTTTCGGCCACTTTCCGTAATGGTGCGTTCGTTCGTATGGGATATTCAGGACCTTTGGCGGATTCTCAGAGAAGGAAGGGATTTTTGTTAGACCAGTGGAGGTTTCTAATGCACGTAATGATACTGTGCATGTCTGGTCGTAAAGCTGGTACAGATGGTATGGGTGCGACGATGCAATCGGCTATGACTGCGCTAACCTACAACAAGCCCTATAGTTTCAGCCAGATGATATTTTATGAGATTGATCGTCAGAGGCGTGCAGTTGCTCGGGAAAGGTTTTTGATGTATCCTAGATTTTTACAGATGATTCTAAACCATGTAGCTCCCAATCTACCACAACGACGTCCCATTTCGTTTGTGGAGAGTGTTTCTAAAAGAATCTTTGTGCAGTGTAAGTCATCGAGTGCTCGTAGCAATCCTGAACTCCGTCCGAGGCACACTGCATTGTTTGGTTATTTGGTGAATCCTGCTTATGTGGCTCCTCCAGGTGATGAATTTCGTGATCCGACACCGCAACAGGCCAATGTTCCTCAACCACCTCCTGTGGTTCAACTACCACTCGTGGTACAACAAGCACCGCCTGCTGATCCTGTTGCCGCTCCGGAAGAACAGGTTGACCTTGAAGTTGCCTTTGGAGGGCAAGGGTTCTTTGACATGGAACAGATTCATCCAGCTGCTGAAGTTCAACCCTCAGTAGCTGAGGCGTCTGGGGTAAATGTTTCCATGGTCACCGCATCTGTGGCGGATTCGGAGAGAACTGACTCTGACTCCTCTACTGATGATGTCTTTGAAGCCCAACAAATTCTTGCCAGACAAGAAAGAATACATGGCAAGCGAAAGAAAGATTCAGATGATAGCGAATCTGATTATGAGGAGGAGATATATCGGATGGTACGAAGATCAAAGAAGGCAAGGGCTGGTGAAAGTTCAAGAGTTGGTGAAAGTTCGAGAGTTGTTCGTTTTTCTCCACCATCCTTGTCCGGTATGACTATGTTACCTGTTACTTCAACTGTCACACTGCTGATATCCCCAACTGTTCCTTTGGTGACCACGTCGTCATCGTTTGGTACTCCTCCAACCACGTTTTAGTTTACTGCTCCTGAGATAGTTTCCTTGCCACCTCCCACTCTTAATCCATCGGAGGTTGTTGCTATATTTGTTGACTCAACGTTGGTTGCTACTGTGGGGTTACCTGTCTCAATACCACCCGCGGTTACTATTCAGCATACCTCAGATATACCAGCAAGTTTGGGAATTCCTCCACCGTATGCTCAAGATATTTCTCACATGCGGTTTGATTTTGATGCTACTTTGTCTAACTCTGAAAGGATAGCGGCTCTTGAACGGGTAGTTGCTGAACAGTCAATAATCAATCTCATCCAGACTCAAGCTATCCAGAGGATTGTGGCAGAGAATCAGATACAATCGTCCCTCCTCGTTGAACACGGTAAACTCTTTGATGCTCTTAAACAGTTCTTAGCATCTTAAGGGGAGATGAGCTGCAAGGGTGATGAATTGAGAACCAAGAAGAGGCAAGACATAGACGATGATCCCAATGCATCGAAAGGTGCAGGTGGTGAGTTGCCAAGAACTGAACAAACTCTTGGGACTTCCACATCTCAGGGGGAGTCTGCTGGTCCGTCAGGTAGTACAGGTGGTGAGAATGTGGTGGTTGTAGATGAGGAGGAAGTGTTGGGAAATGATGATGAGTTAGTCGATGATGTGTTAACGATTGATGACATTGAAAAGATTGGGGAACAGATAGAGATTGATGATGACTTAGAAGAAGGGGAGATTGTTGATGATAGTGTAGAGCATGATATTCCGAATGTTGATAAGGTGAACTTGAGTCAGGACGCAAATGTGTCAGATGAGTCTGAGTGGGAAGAACAGCCGAGATGGAAAGAAGGCTGTGCTCAGTGGTTCTTCAAGACAAAGAAGCCCGCGGTGCCAACAATGTTTAAGAAGAGTTACAACATCAAGGGGTATGCTGAGTCAAATAAAGGTATTATTTGCTGGTTGTACGACGAACAGTTGAAGTTGTTTGTGATTAAGCGTTATGATGGGATTCAGTATTTTAAGAAGGCCTTGAGATCGCTTAACACTTTGCCTGAGTGTGAGGTGAAAGACTTGGCTCAGTTGAGATTGATTAATATGAGTGATGATGACTTCGCGAGATGGGTTGGAAAGATTGTGTGGAAAAAGAGTGTTAAGGAGAAAAAGTTTGAGTTATTGAAGCCTCAAAAAGGGAAACTGATAGAATATAAGGAACGGAGAACGCGGGCTGATGGCAAGCCCTGGATGGTGATGAAGTATAAGCCGATTCGTTGTTTGAAAGAGGTGCCGATGAAGATGATGCCCAAGGACGTGTTAAAGGATCTCAAGTGGTGGTATGTTGACTGCCAAATTGCTGAAGCTGTTATGGAAGATGAGGACGAACAGGACATCCTGAGAGTGTATGATCCCGTGCACTTGGTTAATTTGTCTCTAGCTGATTTGCAGGTACTAAATAATAAGAAGATATTCTACATTCCTGCGTGGAAGGATGAAGCCAAGAAGTACCAGATGGTGGTCTCTGTCTGTGTAAGGCAGGGCGTCCATGCGTGAAGACGAGTGATACGAGATTTTTGGGATTACAAGACACGAGAAAGAAGATAGAGATATGAAGCTACTACCAAGGGAGAGTCTGTTGGTGCATGATGCCAGTAGTTCAGTATCTTGTGTTTATCTGTGTCTGTAATCATTTAGTTTGTTTGTTTCGTGTTGAACACTATTGCTTTTGTATGTTCGCTAGTATGTTTAGGCGAACTTGATAGGCTAGCGAAGTTAAGACAACTTCGCCTAGGATGTTAGGCGAAGTTGTCGAGGTTAATAAATACCTCAATTTCGGGTATTTTGGTTCAGTTTTTTTTTCAGAACGAGTTGTTTTGGTGATCTTGAGTATCACGTGTTGGCTATTGCAATATATCAAGTTTTACAGTATAATCTCGTGTGTTTATATCCATATTCAACGTATTAATAGTCTAGACACTCGTATCGTATACGTGGGGATTCCGCAACCTCGTGTTACGAGATACTCCTGTGTAGATCCGGATGAGAACCTACAATTTTTTTTTCTTGTAAGTCCCCGGGCCGTCGCTGATCGATACGAGATCCGCACGATGTCTAGGAGTGCGGAATCCTCCTAGACTCGTTTATGGTGTTGGAAGACGAAGAACACGATTACACACAAACAAATAAACGAATGGGATAAAATGAATCTGCAAATCCTTTATATATTAAACCAACACATTACATACCGAAAGACAAAACAAAGACACGTCCGACCTGAGGTGAGCTCTACCTCAGGTCTGCCCACGTGACTCTCTCTTTCTGTTTCTCTCTATGCAACTAAACAATTGAATAATTGAACTACTAACTTTTTTCTGGATGCAAACCCTAAACATGACACACGTATATATAGATACACAAACTCGCGGGCTTGGGCTTGGGCTTGGGCCTATGTTGAAGTTGTCCTAACTTCACCAACAGGTGAAGTTGTTCCTAACTTCACCAACACGTGAAGTTGTATTAACTTCACCAACACGTGAAGTTGTCCCTCCACAACTTCACCCAACTAGTCGGAATTGCATAGCGACGGTCACAAAATGCACCAACAGACTCCCCCTTGACCGTTGCTCTCAATTCTAACAAACACAAAAGATCATCTGTTACAAAATATGCACCAACAGACTCCCCCTTAACTGATGATCTTCTGGGTTCTTCTCCTGGTAAGATACGATCAACCAGCAGTGTCTGAATCTGTCATGAAGCTTTACAAATCTACCAATCACCTGATGTCTTGCATATCAAATATCCCCTTCAGTGTAAGCGCCTCCAGATTACTTCGATCGAGATCTTCGTTTGTGACAATCCCGGTACCTAATCAGTCGTCTCAACCATAATCGGTTTGTAAAATAAGGTTCAATCTTCAACTACTCAACAGCAAGTGATCAGTTTCATCACAAAACCACATTGGCAGAATCTAACACACATGACCATAAATATATAACGGGTTTCCCGATAAAGCCGAAGCATCTTCAATTACCAAGGATAACAATCAAAAACTTTCTTATTATTTCCGAGAATGAATTTATTTAAGTAGCTCACCCCTAATAAATAAGTATCCTAGATACTCGTATCCCACATTTTCAGGTTGAGAGCTTAAACAATTTAATTCCTGATTAAATCCAACTTGTTCCAAAATTTTCACCTTAATAAATAAGCATCTCGGATGCTCGTATCCCACGTTTTCAGGATCCAATTCTCGAACGCCTTGAAAATAACATAAATAATATGCTCTGACCGAGATCCAGTAATGACGAAAACCCGAACAAAATTTGACTTTCTTCAGTTGGTCAACCTCAAACAACACTTATTTCTTGGCCCAAAAACACCCAAATAACAAAATATGTGTCAATATCCAGTTTCAATCAATATCCCATTCGCAACTTTAACTACATATCCATAGTTGACCCGTATTTGTTCACACGTAAGACCAAGAGATACCAATTGTCTCTCTTTGTTGGAACAAAATTTTCGGTCTCACAATAATTGCGTACACCTGACCATTCAGACGAAAACTCCAAACAATTTTTTTTAACTTCGCCAAAAAGTCAACTTCGCCAAAAAAAGTCAACTTCACCTAATAACTTCACCAGATAACTTCACCCCTCTTTAACTTCACCAGCTGATAACTTCACCAGCTGATAACTTCACCAGTTGATAACTTCACCACCTGATAACTTCACCATCAGATAACTTCACCACCAGATAACTTCGCCCTTCAATAACTTTGCCAAACTTTAACATCACCAACCAGTAACTTCGCCAAAACCCTAAAATTTTAGCGACAACTTCGCCTGAACCCTATAACTTCGCCGACGATGTCTGCCCTGACCAAAAATCGGTCTGAAGCGTGCCAAAAACACCAAAACGCAGATCTCGAGCCATAGCATAAGAGCCTAAGGCTCTGATACCACTTGTAAGTCCCTGGGCCGTCGCTGATCGATACGAGATCCGCACGATGTCTAGGAGTGCGGAATCCTCCTAGACTCGTTTATGGTGTTGGAAGACGAAGAACACGATTACACACAAACAAATACACGAATGGGATAAAACGAATCTGCAGATCCTTTATATATTAAACCAACACATTACATACCGAAAGACAAAAAAAGACACGGCCGACCAGAGATGAGCTCTACCTCGGGTCTGCCCATGCGACTCTCTCTTTCTGTTTCTCTCTATGCAACTAAACAATTGAATAATTGAACTACTAACTTTTTTTGGATGCGCGCAAAACCCTAAACACGACACACGTATATATAGATACACAAACTCGCGGGCTTGGGCTTGGGCCTATGGTGAAGTTGTCCTAACTTCACCAACACGTGAAGTTGTATTAACTTCACCAACACGTGAAGTTGTCCCTCCACAACTTCACCCAACTAGTCGGAATTGCATAGCGACGGTCACAAAATGCACCAACAAATTAGGAGGCCTAAAGGCATGAAATTGGATAACAGTAACCATAATTCTGGAGGCCTTAAAATTTAAAGGACTAAAGCACCTGCTTCACTTGGCTTATGCTAGACACGGTCCTGATCTTCACGCTCTTATTAATTCTATCGAAACTTCGATAATCCATTAGAACAAACTTGTTTAGCAATTAGAAAATATTAATAAAAGAAAAACCCTAATAGTATTAGACCATGAGTAATGGTTAACGCCCCATAAGGGTAACGTTTCGCAACATCATCATTTTTTAAGAAAAAATGTGTATAACGGTTAATTTCCATTAATCAATCATTACTTTTCATGTCATATGGGACTTTTATAAAAATGTCCATGCTCCAGTAATGCCCCTTCAAATCATGGGGCTTCAAGCTAGTCACAAGAGGGTTTAATAGTATATGAAGCGTGTTAAGCATCGCATATACTAAGTGTGCTTTTACTTATGGATTAAATGATCATATAACCTCTAAAAACAAATCATAAGAGAACTGAATTATAACGTACATCTACACATTTTATTTATTAAAGCATTCCTGTTGTGAAACAAGCCTAATAGCCAAACATGTGAGAAAGAGATGTAGAGAGAAAGATTGAGATTTCATTAATATGGTGTGTTTTACAATATGATACAATGATATGTATATATATGAGAAGATAACTTAGAGAAAAAGCCTAACTATATTTGGTATTGATAACCACAATAATATATATTTATAACACTCCCCCTTGGTTATCAACTCAATACACTTGGAGATGTTGCCTCATTAAAAACCTTGCTAGGAAAACCCATTGGGACAAAACCATAGCTAAGGGAAAAAGAGTGCAACGCGTATTGTCTCCCCTTGATTTGTATATCCTTTAAAATGGTAAATATCGATCTTCTGTGAAAGTTACCCAAAACTTTTGTAGTCAATCATTTGCGTCTTCGTACCTTGACATTTGAGTCTTTAAGTTGAATAATGTTGTATGATCTTCACGTGAAAACTTCTATTGATTCATCTGGTAAACACTATGACCTTGATGTGTTTCTCTACATAAACAAGACTAACCAAACTTGTTTTGATGAGTTAGTAAACACATATCTTTCATACCTAAAATATATGTTTTAACCCGTTGAGATATCTCCTAGTAGAATACATGCCAATAAATATAAATAAAGAAAGTAATAATTATATATAGCTAACAGTATGACGTAATGCACATATGCATTTAATTGTGGTATTTTCGAACCAATAATATTTCATATTCAGATAGACAATGATATAAAATCATTGTTTGGCATCCTTTAACGTGCTAAAAGGATTAAATTTGTCCATGGTAAAATGTCTCAACATTTCCTAGATCTTTGATGGATTTATAAACATATAATTACACATATACTCGAACTATAAGTCGAGCAATAATCACACCTTGTCAAGGTCTTTAAAAAATAATTTTCTCTTTAAAACTCATAAGTTTATCTCGATGATGTGTACATCATTACTGTATGATTTTAATGAACTTTTAAGAGTGAAATTTTGATAAAAGCATGGCTAATTATATCCAACATATCTCCCACTTTATCAAAATATCTCTTGATTTGTACCACGCTCAATCCGACTATCTTTTTTCATCTATAATAGGCATAATGCTATGTATTTTCCAATCCATCATGGACTTCTTTCTATCTTGACAAATTATGCATATGCATTCATTTTTCTAGAATTTTTGTTGCATAAACATACTAATTTAAAACATCAATATTTGTATCACATATCAAAAATCCATATTGTACCATTTCTTTGTTTATTGAGATATTGTACTCATCATGTACATTCTCTTCTATGTATATCATCATGTGCATTCTTTTCTATGTGTATGCTTATTGATGCACAAGAATTCAATCATTAAAATGTATCAATTAACTTTTCAAGTATTCAACTATATTAGGAAACTCTTTAGGAGTTCCATTTATGTTCAACATATTTAATAATCGTAACGTATTCAAATACGACTATATACAAGACAATCATTGTGTTCTCGAGAACTTACTTTACATGATTTGATATGTAAGGCCCCGTTACCGGTGTCTCACATTTGGGCGTGGATTTACTCATCAACATAGTTCTAATCATCAGAGTTAATAAAAACATTTGCGTAATATAAGAACTTTCATAAAACATCACGTAAATCCATAACTTGTCTTAAAATAAACTTTCTTGTCTTTCAAAATAACATAACATTAAACGTAATCGTCTTGAGTCTTCCGATGCCAGCCTCTTATTCAATGCCATGCGTCCCCTCAAGCGAGCTGCTTCATCCTACTCACCTGCGTGCATACTAAAAGTCAGCTACACTGAGTGAGTTCTAGTTAATCAAACATAATACAATACATACACTTACCTTCAATTATGCATCCGAAGATACTTAATAATTACTTTACTAACTTACTTTCATTACGTAATTTCATACGTACATTCATACTTTATTACTTTCATACTATATAGTTACTGTCCATTCTATCTCAGATATTATTAGGGTCTGGTCCCTCTTTCCTTTGTCTATCTCAGATATTTTAGGGTCTGGTCCCTTTCTTGTCTATCTCAGATATTATTAGGGTCTGGTCCTTTTTTACTTCTCTATCTCAGATATTATAAAGGGTCTGGTCCCTCCTCTATCTCAGATATTATTAGGGTCTGGTCCCTCTTTCTTCATCTTCGTACATACTATCTTTACATACCCATAACATACATACTTTCTTTAATCAATCATACATATTCATATATTATACGTATATCTATCATACACATTCGTCCATCATAAACATACCTCCCTTGTTGGCACGTGCAATATCCGAAGATCGTTCACGTACCGACAAGCTTTCATTAACATTTAAGATATACATACATAACATATAAATCATATAAGGCATACACTTACTAGTTAAGGTAAGTGTATTAACTATCACATCGAGTATGCACATAGCCCCGAAAACATAACAAGGAAATGGGGCTAGAAACTCACCTGAATGTGGTTACGTTCACCGTTGATCGTAATCCCTTTCTTGAGCTGTGCACGGCTAACTGTATAATATTTACATGTATCAATTATCTATTACTACTCATATCGTATTTCTATTTTCATATAATCCCACAACGAACGGGGGTCCGGGGGCAGCGCCCCTGGCAACGGGGTTCTAGGGGCGGCAGCCCCTAGCAGGGTCCAAGGGGCAGAGCCCCTGGCTGGGGTCGAGCTGTTTCCGTTAACATTTTGAGTTATTTTCTAAATTGGGCTTATTTGTTTTAAATCGGATATGGGCTTTGCATTAAGCGGACCTATCTAAGTCAGGCCCAACTATCTACTAGTTGGCCCAATTGGGCAAGGTCAAACAGAAACAGGGTGGCCGAGAACTCAAGACAGAGAACTATTGTGTTGACCAAGAACCCAAGTTTGACCAAGAACCCTTGACCGAAAACTCATGTTGACCGAAAACTATGGTCTGACCGAGAACTCAGGTTTGACTGAGAACTCAGGTTTGACCGAGATCCATCCCTGGCCGAAAACACAGGTTGGCCGAGAACTCTTGCTGGCCACCTGTTGACCGAGAACCATGAGGTTTGACCAAGGACCTCAAACTTGGCCGAAAACCCCCAGCTCAGTTCATCCTTCTATCTTTTTCATTTCTATCATAGCCCAGTTACTGTTCTAAGGTTTAATCATGAATTCAACCCTTTTATAACATATTTTATAACCGTTTTTCTCTCGTCGTTATATCAATATCCAGATCTAACCCGTTTTAGGCACAAAGCTTAGACCTTTATAGATTTAAAACGTTCTAGGCTAGATCTAAGGTTTATATATGAGCCGAATACTATCATAAGACAATTGGGTTCATTTTAATCATCAAGTTTGTATTTTTATGATGTATCTAGATCCAATCTACTCTTGGGTCAAGTTTCTTGGCAAGATGTTCATAAAAATAATGTGACCTTTAAACGTAAAGTACGTACCTTTGTATGGTTATTAGGTCACGGCTAGCTTGTATGAGTTATTGATCTTGTATCTAGCTTGTATTCCCAATGATTTATCAATAAAAGGTTTGATCTTGATCTTGGTTCCTTGATTTAGGTGGCGGCCGAAAAGCGAAAGGGTTGGGTGTGTATTTGGGTGTTTAAAGAGAATAAGATGGAAAATATGGATGGAAATGGAAAGGATTAGGGTTTTGAGGGGTATTTATACTCCCTTAAACCCATGGACCTAAGGCTCATCTTTCCTTTTTAGTCCATAATTAACCCCATCTATTTAGCCTACTTATCTTTCTTTTTATTGTTATTATTTATTTAATAACTCTAGTAAACTTTTCCGTTTTTAAGAAATAATATATAAAATATTATTTATCAAAATTTTAGGATGTTACATGATAATTCAAATCCCTCATAGATTTTATTGTAAACTCTCAGTATCAACTGAATAACAATATTTATTGGACGCATATCAATTCTCTCTTTATATTACCAGACTGTTTAGTTATCGGAAAGTCATTGCTTCCACCATTGGAGAATGTGTCTCCTCATAATTAATCATGGGTCTTTGCAAAAATTCTTGTACCATCAATTTTTTTTTTGCCTTATACCACTTGATGAATTTTCATAACTCATATACAATACTCGTTTGTATCTAACACATCTAACACATTTTACAACATTAGTTGTACGGACTGCTGGTCCAACAAACTTTCCGTTATTTAGAGAATTCAACTCTGCCTTGTTTGTGTCTTTCCACTTTGGCCAATCATTTTTCATAGGCAGATTTATAATCTTGATCCTCATCATCATCATTTATATAAAAGTATAGCGACGTCGACTTTATTTCGATTCCATATATCTGTGTAGACATGATACAATATAATTTATTGAGAGCTTTTTGTTTTCTGGTACCTAGGTTCTTCAAGAACCATCATGTCTAATCTCTTTCAAGAGACCTTTTTATTGTACCTCGACTTGACTATCTTTATTACTTGCTCCAATTTTCGAGGAAATTTTAACTTTGGAACCGATCAATCTACCACGCTACAAGCGTGCATTAGAATTATTATCAATATGCGTTTGTCCTTCCGGGACATTTATTAATTGGAGCATTAGTAGTTCGTATAGGTTTCTTAGCTAGACAATCTCTTTTGGTCAGTGAATCGTCCGGTAATTCATTCGTTAATCTTTATTCATGAATTATCCTTTGAACTTTTAGTTCAAATAATTTAGTTTGAGGATCAATGATAATTCATTCCAACTAAATTTGTTTTCCAACTGCTTTAAATCTCCCCCTAATGTTGGGAATGTTGATTCATTAAAGTAAAAACTAATGAGCCATAAACAAATATCTCAATGGTGGCTCTAAATATATAATCATAAATAGTATTTAATACCGACATAAATCCCCAGACCCTACCTATAGCTCTGCTGTCGGTGGGATTTTACTGGGTATGATTGATTGATTGATTGATAAATTCCCAACTTCCTTTATGACCTCATCTTTGTGTTTTCTGGTGGATTAATTTCAGTATATAACACACACGAAATATTAGATGAGAAATGCTTGGTTACTGACCAAAAACCAATTATAATGGGGAGGAAGTATCATAACTTGTTGGCTTGATGTGAATTAGTTTCTAATACATGTAACATCATATGTACTCAAATTCAAACATGAACCTTTGTTCTTGTGATATTGCCTTTGCAACAAATTATAGACGTTGAGTAATCGTCTTTAACAAAAATGATCATTATTAACTTGGCAATCAAATTCATTAGTATAACCAAATGTAAATATTCCAGTCTGGAATAATATGCTTGCTATCTTATTAGCTAAGCCATAGATCATGCAAACATCAAGTTGCAATCTTGATAACCATTTAGACGATGCATCGATTTTCAAAACACTAAATGGTATCATGTTAGGATATGTGTATCCTTTTCTCAATTCCATAACATCTAGGGATTCACACCCTCCTTCAGTTGGTAAATAAATGATTTCCCTTTTGAGAAATATTACATGTATAATTATTATGATGAATCTTTTGGTTCCTCAATAATTTCACATCATTGACTCGGTGTGGTCTAACCGGTCATGCCATTAGATTATCATGATCCATAAACTTCATGTTTATGATCGTATATGTATTATATGAGAGAACATTGTATTATCGTTACAAGCGATCATGTGTTCCATATCTCATATGTGATCAATCCATTTGCCACTTTTGGTAGCCGATCTCATTGTTAGCATGAATAGGTCTCATTATTAATGATCATCCTTACAATCTTTTCAATTATGCCAATGATCAAAACAATCAATATATATAGTCACATTCGTTTCAGGGAATAGAGTATAACCAAACCAATTTCATGGTTTTTCATTATTCATCAAAGATAGTGATATAACATTACTTCAAACATTTTATACGTTTTAATGATATGCTACTTCAGGAACATACTTGAGGTTTGTTTTTCATTATTCACCAATTTCATGGGGT
The DNA here is from genome assembly GCF_021521415.1 of Bidens hawaiensis. Taxonomy (NCBI): domain Eukaryota; kingdom Viridiplantae; phylum Streptophyta; class Magnoliopsida; order Asterales; family Asteraceae; genus Bidens; species Bidens hawaiensis. The sequence continues at coordinate 14,673 of NW_027497471.1, forward strand.
TTTTCAATTTTTCCTCATAATTAATCTTCTCTTCATATAACAAGTATTGAGAAGTAATTACATGATGAATCATGTAAGTTTTATCATGCTAATATTTTATAACTTTCAATTATGAGAGTTAGGAAGAATGACACTTCAGGTGTCGTATTATTCTAAATAAACAAATGGATTTACTATCATCCAAACATGATCATAATACCTCATGATCGTGGCAATAAACTGCATTTTCGATTTTTTTTGTTGCTAATTTAAATTATAAAATCTTGAAAACAATGTATATCAAAAAGACAAATTATGCAATATAAGAAATTATAGTATGCAGTACAGTTACATCAAATAAAAACTATACACCAAATAAAACAAATAATAATAACGCTTTATGCTTATTGCATGTATGGTTCTTTAATTACACAGTCAAATGTATATAACTTTTGTATTTGTAGAATATGTCCAATTACTTTTACTACCACATAACTTCTATTAAAATATCATAACAAGCGTATCTAACTTGTAGTATTCGTTTCATGCTCATAAAAATATATAAACATAAAATACATGTTTTTAGATACACATACAAACACCAAAAGGAAAGTATAAAGTAAATCACTGCCAATCGAAAACTCAAACTAATGATTGGTTTTGGTAAGCGTAGTATTCAACATTTTTTTTAAACTATATATATAAAGTATGTAAATATATCTTTCTTATAGCAACCCAATTAACAAAACAAAACATACTTTTATCTATGATTTAGTTTTTAAACATTGTTGCTCTTGTGTTACTCAAAACATGGTAATGGAATTCAAAAGCATTTAACCTTGTCATGTTAAATTAGAATTCGATTTTAAAATAAATAATATGTGATGAATAAAAATAATCATGTTACATTTTAAAACATATTTGTTGAAGCTAATCACAAAAGTTGGCTTATAATATAACAAAAAATAGGGCATAAACACTTGCTCAACTCCTTTCTTTTCTGTTCGAATATTCAGGTTGTCAAAAAAAACCCAACTCAAGAATCAAAATAAATAATCCAATATTTTCTATTAGAATATCGATTCTTTGGTTAAGTCACGATTCAAAAACATGATTATATGATATGGTTCAAAAGTAATGAACTAAAGATATCGCTAATATTCATCATATTCATACCATAAATATGGTATATCTTTTATGCTATCGATTTTATAACTAGCTACATAATTACTTATGTAAATTTATTATCAATATGCATAGGCATCATAAATATTAATAAACTGAAGGAACATGAATTTAATTGTCAACAATAATGTAAATAGAAAATAGCAAAGAGATGGTGAGTTTATAGAAATAATCCCACAAAACAGGTTACGCTTTTTTCTCTAAAAATTTGTTGATAAACATAAACTAAAATAATTTATTAAGTTATGAAACCCGATGCTTGGGGTTTAAAACTTTAATATCTTCAATAACCAACTATATTGGATCCGTTTCAAATATATTTGCAAGACTGAATCAACCATATCATTAAAAATCGACCCATCTAATCTCATTATACTTTTCGATAATAATAAAATAATACCATTAAGAATGGGAATTTGAAATATCAGTATAGTATCTATGCTAGCATTTTTTTTAAGATATATTAAAAGTTTGTTTCGTATCTCGATTGCCAATCATGTTTTTTTTCTTTTAATGAAAATATAACAATAAAACAAGTTATAACAAACTTATAAGCATAAAAGGAAACAATCATTCAACAAACAGAAAGAAAGCAAGAATTTTGATTTCATGGAATATTTTCAAATAGCACATAACGCATATAACCGCATTTAAAGAGCCATATTAATTATATAATGTATATATGCATATAATGAACATATGGTGCATATAAACGAAAGAAGAGGGTTAATTATGTACCTCAATAGACGAATACATATTGTGAAACTGGCATGTCGATTGTTATGTTGTTCCTTGAAACGATGTTGACTTATGATGATGATGCAATCCAACTCCAAAGGCAACTCGTGCTGATAACGTGTTGTGAAACAAGCCTAATAGCCAAACATGTGAGAAAGATATGTAGAGAGAAAGATTGAGATTTCATTAATATGGTGTGTTTTACAATATGATACAATGATATGTGTATATATATGAGAAGATAACTTGGAGAAAAAGCCTAACTATATTTGGTATTGATAACCACAATAATATATATTTATAACACATCATAAGAGAACCGAATTATAACGTACGTGTACACATTTTATTTATTAAAGCATTCCTACATAATTCGGTTCTTACCCAACAAAGTTTAAACCAAAGTAGTCACAAAATGTCAAAATACATAGCAAGTACGTACACAGTAATTATTTTGAAATTTTGGTACGTAATGATCACGCTTAGTTAATTAGCCAATGATCGGCTTTTTAATCACTACATCCTCAGTGTTCACCACTACCCACACACGGTTGGTCCTGAAGTCCAAAGGGACGAGAGTTCCTTCGAGTATCACATTGGCAGTGACCAATGGATTCTCTTTCTCGATTATAGCCTTCGCCACTTCTCCTTTTTCCCCTACAAGCTCCGGCCATGAACTTTTCCCTGTATTATATTACAATTACATGGTGTTTCTTTCAAATCGTATTAACCAATTTGAAGAAATGAGAAGACAGCCGCTGCTTTACCTTCAACGATTGGTAGTCCACCGCCATCGGATGTGACAGCAGGCTTACCTTCCAAGGAACATCTCAACTTCCCCATCTTTCTCAACAATGGCAATCCTGATCAAGATTAACAATTAACGTTAACGTATAACTACTATATAATCAACTTATTATCTAAATTAATTATTTGAAACATACGTGGAACTGTAGAACCATGGTTGGTGATCATAGGCTTTTGGAGCATAGAGAATGATGGTGAGGAGGTAGAAATAGGAGTGGAGATGGATGCCATCTTCTTTTTCACTTGAGTTGCAAAAACTCTAAGATTCAAATTAGGAGGTTGCACTTCAAAGTTTCAATTTGTGGATTATATATAGATTGAATGATTTGTCTGGTTTCTTAAGAATATTATTTAAACGCAACCACATAAACTAGCATCTTCACCTTTGGTTTCATTGGACCTGGCCTACGATCGAATATTTTCCTGCAGATATCTAAAATATGTATGATTTTTTAGTTGACTTATTTACACGGTTCGTTACTAACGTTTTCTGAAAGTAACAAGATTAATTCCTATAACTTTTAATAGTCACTTGTATGGGTATCCCGTCCATTATCCAACTTTCAATTCTTAACAATAGTAACAATGCAAAAAACAAAAGTTAGACATAGCTTTAGAATTTAGGCAATGTAACCTTTTTATGTTATTATATATAATAACTTAATAAGCATTCATTCCATGCAAAAGTAGTCACTAATACTAATTATCAGTATTTAAATATGCAATTTGCGTCTCTATGGTTTGTTAAAATAAGATGCTTAATTAGGTCCAAAATATGATAATTACCAGGATTTATAATTGTCATGTCAAATTTTTTTTAATAGAGATATACTTACAATTGTATTTGTTAAAACTTAAAAGATCACATTATATATTATTCATCCTGTGTAATATATGGTTTCATTAAACCCGTTCAATGCATGTATCAGACATATAACTTTTTATTTATTTATAAGTATATAGTATTACATTTATTTAACCCGTAAAATATATAGTATTCCAACCTAGGTCAAATAATATAAAGAGCAAAGTGAGTAACTCATAGTTTTTTAGCCACATGTTTAGTCCACATGCTAAACGTTTTTTATGAAAACAATTCAAATCACTCTTAAATTATTTAAGATCAATTTTCGGAGTATATGTCTGTTTGTGAGGACGATTGTTGGCCACCACATATTTTATGCACAAGTTTTTCAGGCTTTCTTTCATTTTGTTTTATCCTTCTAGAAGATCTAATGCCCGCACATCCGGTTAACCCAATTCTACCTCAAGAACATGGCTCGGCTCAATCACTCACGAAGACTCGGGCACGTATAAAGTATAATACACAGCTGAGCCATGCATGAACGGAACTAGAAAGCTGTTATAGACTCTGAAATGTCTGCACTACTTTCCAATGGCACTCTTGAACTCGTGCCTCGTCCTCCCCGTGCTAACGTGATTGGTTTCGATTGGCTTTATTGCTATAAGTTTGACATGAAGGGTCTTTTTAGATTAAAAATCTTGTCTTGTTGCTCAGAAAAACCAAACCAAGTCTTGACTTTGATGAGACTTTCAGTCCACTTGTAAAATTTTCCATCTATAGCCATCTCTCGACGTTGGCATATTTATCAGCTTGACATCAAGAACACATTTGTGAATGGTAGTCTAGCTGGAAACAACCTTATGGCTATTTGACCCTTTTCGACGGTTTCTTAATTTCAGTCTTCGTATATGGCTTTTTTGGCCCTTAAGAAAGTATTGTTGGTTTGGTTCCTCATAGTAACTGTGTCTTAACTTCAATGAGACTTTCAGTTCAGTTGTCAAATTTACCACAATTTGCATTGTTCTTAGTATTGTCATCTCTAAATGTTGGCCTATTTATAAGCTTGGCGTCAACAACGCCTTTTTAAATGGGGACTAGCTGAAAACAACCACATGTCTATTTTGACCCTATTCATAAGGATCATGTTTGCAGGATTTGTAAGGCTCTCTATGGCTTAAGCTAGCCCCTTATGCCTCTTATCATTGATTAGTTGCTTGCGTCGCCTCTCTTGGGGTCATCGGCAGCTAATCTTATAGCCCTATTAATGTTTCATCGAGGTTAATATATTATCTTTATCATATGATTTACGGTTTAAGTTCTCTTACGATGGATTCAAATAATGAAGTATGTTGCTATGACCTAAAGCATTCTTTATTTGTAACTTTTCTAAGAAAGTGCATTGATAAAATTTTTAAGGATATTTTCAAGATTTTTTGTTTATTTATTTGTGTCAACCCTTCCGAAAATAAAAGTGTATTGTGTTAAAAACTAAAAACCATTTTAAAAATAAAATTGTTTTAGAGACTATTGTACAACGAGTGTTTATTAACAATGTCTGATATGTTTTATCGTTTGTTGTATATTGATTATTTATTAAATAGTTTTAGAACCCTTGTGATGCATGAGAAGCTCAAAAGAAATACAATTACAGTATGAAAGTTAAATGATTAATTAAAAAAACCTATATTTTATCAAATTAAATAGTTTAATAAGTTCAAATTATATATTTAATGGAATATTCATACGAATACGTGAGACATTCTCACGCAATTTCTTTATAATCACGAAAAAGATGCATATAGTGATTTTATAAGTTGTAATTTATTTTTTAATAGAATAGTGAATTTTAATAAAAGATGATATATGTAGATGTTTCATTATAAATGACATATAAAGAGAACATCATATATAAAATTAGTACGACTAAAACACGATTTTGTATTACAAATTTGAAAGAGATGATGAGAACTCCAAGAATCCATGGAGGTTAAATAAATACGTGAATAAAATTGTTATTCATTTATAATGTCTTCTTATTTTTATTTTCTTAGAACTATAGATATCGTTCATTAATTTTTACAACATTCATCTCCTACACTGAAAAGTGTTTAATTATAAATTGATTTAATAAAGAAAATGTAGATATGACTTCATTAAAGATATAAATATTTTTATTATACCGGCATAAATGCTCGTATATTTTTAATCTCTATAATTTAGGTAATTAATTATAATTTAATTAAATGATTGGTTGATAATTTGTTATTACATTGGCATAAGTAAGTAATCATTAAAAATATGAAAATAGTTTGAGTGAGAAATTTTGACTAAGAATGAATCTACAAGTGACATATGTACCAAATTATTTTACTTTATTAGAATAGGTAGATAGATATTGTATTTTTATGAATTACCAGTGTAATATACGAGTTTTAAGGTAGTTTATTATAAAGCAAGAGAAAGTAAAAATTAAAATGGTGAGACAATATGTTTAGAAATTCAAAGATATCAATATAAGGAAATCCTTGTCCGAACTTAATAATTAATATTTGTAGTTTTGGAAACTTGTTTAGCATCTCATATACTCTGCGTAATTTTTCCTTTTGGATTGTATGATCGGATAACATCTAAAAAACAAATCATAAAAGAACCGAATTATTACGTGTGTGTACACATTTTATTGATTAAACATAAAGCATTCATACATCATATGCTTACACATTATTAATTATTAAAACATTCATACATAATAATATAATATGGTTCTTACCCAACAAAGTTTAAACAACAGTAGTCACAAAATATATAGCTAGCACACATCGTTTATTTGTTATTACATTTTTTCGATGATCACGCTTAGTTAACTAGCGAATGGTCGGTGTTAGAATCACCACATCCTCAGAGTTCACCACAACCCACACACGGTCGGTCCTGTAATCCAAAGGGATGGGAGTTCCTTCCAGTATCACGTAGGCAGTGACCACTGGATTCTCTTTCTCGATTATAGCCTTCGCTACTTCTCCTTTTTTCCCAACAAGCTCTGGCCATGAACTCTTTCCTGTAATAATCAATCTGTCTAAAATAGTATTTCAAAAAAGTTAGTTCAGATCATATTGAATAACTTAATGAAATGAGATGTATAATGTATTACCTTCACCGCCTGGTTGTGCACTGTCGTCCGATGTGATAGCGGGCTTACCTTCAATGGAACATCTGATTTTCCCCGGCCTCTTACTCATCGATGGCAATCCTGGTCAAGATTAACAACTTTCATTAAATATATGTAACCATTGTATTATTAACTCAATTTAGTTTTATTAACCGGAACATACGGAGAACTGGAGAACTCTGGTTGGTGATCCTAGGCTTTTGGAGCAAAGAGAATGATGGTGAGAAGGTAGAAATGGGAGTGGAGATGGATGCCATATTCTTATTAACAAATGAAAGTTGCACTTCAAAGTTAAGGGTTCAGTTCGTGTTTATGGGCTCAGTCTGTGTTTGTATATATAGTTGAATGATTTTGTTTGTTTTATGAAAATTATATTTAATGCAGACATGAATTGAAATTTGAAACCTTTAATCCACCACAGTTCTCAGTCCACGTAGGCTACGACTGGATAATTAAGGGAAGATATCTTAAATATGAATGATTTTTGGTTATTTAAATATAATGTTTTACTGTTGATAATGCAAAAACAAAACTTAGACACAGCTTTCCATTATAGGCGAATAACGTCTGTTAAGTTAGCAAACGTGCATCTAAATTTCGTCATTGACCGTGATGTCAACACTTTTTACATTTAGGAAAAAAAATTGGATTATCCTAAAATTATCCTTTTTTTTACCAAATATTCATACATGGTCGTCTATAAAAATTAAAAAACCCCCTCATGGCCATATACGAGTGTAATATCGCCCCCCTAATTTTTATATTTTCTAATCTTTTTACTGGGTTTAACAATGACTCTAGTTTTTCTAATCTTTTTATGGGTTTAACAATGACCCGGCTTGTTTTGAATAAAATTTACGTAAAAATGCATATTGGATTATTTTAAATACAATTTATAAAATTTATAAGAAATGTAGATAAAAATAAGCACGTGGTAACAAAAAATGATAGGCTTTGGGTTGTTTGCGATCGCGGACATATGTGATCGTCTTTTTTCTTTTAAGTTACCCTGAATAGCCGGAAGCTTTACTCGTTAGTCATTAAAAAAATAAAGGAAATAAGATCAACTAAATTAAATATACTAGCAAATGGAAAAATACATAATAAATAGAAATCCAAATTCTAGATGAACTTTCAGCTTCTCGGTTATCAATTTAAAATGTTTAATATTTTTTTTTTCAATAAACTTAAAGTACCCTAGATATTACAAAACAAAACTCATCTTCAATAAGGCCAAAAATGTGACTTATGATATCAAAATAACGAACACGTTAAATATATTATGATAAAGAAAATAATTAAAGTAGGCGAGAAATCCGGATATGAGACAAGAGTTTCGGTGCACGAGTTTAACTTCAACGGGAGGAAATCTTCTAGAATGTTAGGCTATTAGTGTGTTAGCTATAAACATGGCCTTATGTTTGTCATATATGTGTGTGTTCTTATAGTGTAAATCACCCACCCAAGGGGAGCTCACCTTGGGTGGAGTCGGTTCGTTTATTATATATTTTTAATCTTTTACTACCAATAACGAGATCGTTTATTATTATTTATCCGTTTATTATTTACTCGATCGTTTGTTTCACTGCTCGTCTAGATCGTTTATCAAGAGCAAAATATGTTCGTTCTCGAATCCGGTTTCAGGACCTACAATTGGTATCAGATGATGTTTGAATCAACTGATTCAACTTTGTTTTAACGTAAATTGATCGAATTCGCGTAGATTCAGCGTCTCATCGCCTGAGTTTTACCAACGTCTAAATTTTACCAACTCACCGCCACAATGCTCGAAATCGACAACGCTTGGGTTTTACCAAAGCACTTGTTTTACTGTCCATTTTGTTTTAGTTATGATATTGTAACCAACATTACCAAAATAACTGAATTCGCAACGACTTACCAACGTGTGGGTTACCGATCGTTGTGTTTTAGTTCTGGTATTGTAACAAATGTAATGGAAACTTCTCGAATTCGCATCGACTCACTGCCCCAACGCCCAGGACCGACAACGTCGGGTATTACCAATGCCCGGGTTTTGCCAACTCACCGTCATGAAGCCTGATGTGTGCTGCGCGTGGCGTAAAATATAAAAGGATGGAATGAGTTGCTTTTGCACAAGGTCGTGTTTTAAATTTATAAAAGTGATTTCTACAAAGACTAAACACACACAAAATAGGCAAGTGTACATATCGTATATGTAGAATAGTATTGGTAAGAACCAAGTATCGATCCGTGGACACAAATGTTTCTAATAATAAATCGTTGTTTTACTTCAATCGGAGGTTTTAATCATTTTGGGGTTAATTTTTGAACTTTTTATAAGATATAAATACTTATATATAATATATAGGTGACCAAGATAAGAAATTCTAAACGAGTCGTTCAATTATGCGAAGGTTACCATCTAAGATCAAGAATCCACTCCATTTTAGCATTGATAGTTAATATGTAGACATGTGATAAACTTGCCGTAGCAATATATAATAGATAGCTCCTTAAACCTTAAGTGAGCATTTTTGGCACTAAGGAGATGATATGCGCATTTTAAAGTCCACCCTTTCCTAATGTCATACCATCTCAATGATGTCAATTTAAGTTAGCAAGTAGTTTCGTAAAGTAGAAAGATTATGATTGACTTCAATTTCTCGAATACCAATTCTAACAGCTTCGGGTGGTTGTAGTTCATCACACAACCTCCCATTGGTTGATTTATGTAGGATATAATTACACATTCCGTTAACATATGGTTTCTTTAACTAATTTGATATCCTAAGCAAAGCCATTTTCGGATTACCAAGGTTTAGAAAAATACACCATAACTTATATCTCATCATTTTTAAGTACAATATAAGGATCCATGTTTCGATAATGTATCAAAGTATTTCTATCTTTCAAGAACATGAATCGATCATGAATGATTGCCAATAAGATTGACAACCACCAACTTTGAATTAGTAATTTAAGATGGTGAAACATTTATCATCAAAAGATAATTGTAATATAACCATGTACTTTACTAGACTACATCACATGTCTTGATTAATTATCAAGTAAAACAAAGCTTCTTCATAGATTTTAGATGGTAAAAGGAGTTTAGCTCATAATGAGCATCATGAAAAACATTAAGATGATTGATAATAACAAATACATGATTAAACTTGGAACAATCTAACCAAATGTAGATGAATCTTTCTTCTTAATGATAGTAATGATGGTTGATGATGATGATTAGTGGTGATGACCTCCAAACCTTCAAACTCTTCACTAGATCTTCAAAGTGAGTGTTAGTGTGTGTTTTTATAAGTGAAAACCGGAGAGAATTCTTTTCAAGGCACACCAAATGAGTGCAACATGAGCCACTATTTATAGGCAATCTGGATGGTGAGGCACGGCCCCGTGCTTGATGAGCACGCCCCCGTGCCTTTTTATGACATGTGCCAGATTTGTTTTGTCTTTTGTGTGAGGTGGCAACGACCCCGTGGTTGGTAGGCACGGCCCCGTGCATGATGAGCACAGCCCCGTGGTTTTTAGTGACATGTGCTCAATTCTTCTTTGTCTTTTCTGCATTCTCGTCCACGGCCCCGTGCATGATGAGCACGGCCTCGTGCTTTTGTTTCCAGATTTTGTCTTTTCTTGTGTCAGAAGCCTGGGGGTGTGTTTCTTAAGGCATGGGAGCGTGTTTCTTTGTTTTCTTCTGTTTTTCTTCGTCTTTTTGCTTGTTTTTTCGTTTGGGGCTTGGTTTCACCTGAAATTATGTTTTATTATGATAAGTAACCTTTTATGCTATGTTTTTAGACAAAAATTGCAGTTTTTAGAGATTATTTGATGCCGAAAAGATGTATAATTATATGTACATCAAAGCCCGAGACCGACAATACTCGTGTAACATTTCGGGTTTTCGAACCTCTCGTTTATGTAATCTTTACCCGACCCGGGTTCGGGTATTTAATCAATAAAGTTTCGTATTTGTTTAATTCTTTTTATTTATATAATTGATTATAATTATAAGTTGTACAAAAACAACCCTTAACCAACTTTAATTCACCTTTGTATCCAACCTCAAAGATCAAGGACCAACTAGCAAAATAAACAAAAAAAAATAATATTCTCTTTCTCTTCTCCCTCTCTACCATCGATATACCCCCCCCCCCACCTTTCTTGGACCTTAATTCACGGAATAATCAATGGAATTGACCTTACCAAATCGTTTAGTTACCTTAAACATGTCACACCGACACTCTAATTGTGGTAAAACATCATGTATGACAACTAATTGATTCACAATTACACCCATAACGAACCGCGGCTCAAATCCTCTTCAAAACACTATATAAACCCGTTTATAATTCAATTAAAGCACACCATACCACCCCTATTACATTGCGACCCTAACCCCTATCCTAATTTCAACATATAAAGCTGTTAAGACCTTCGTCGATCAATCCAAGAGCCGTGACAACTCATCTCGTCGTTCACCCTCATTTCATCATCACTTACGGTGATTAAACTTTGCTTTATACTCGTTTTTAATCAACAAACAAAAACCCTAAGTCAATTCGAATCAACACCAAGCAAGTAAACCAATTTAAAGTCTAGGGTTTGATTTGGGGAAGAACATGAACTGCAAACAGTGTATTTAAATTTCCAGATTCATTGTTTTATCAAACTGAGGCGCTGGCCTGATGGCCAACGCATGCTGTCATAAAGCTTGAACCGGCCTGGGGCGCGGGTTCAAATCCCCCAGGCCCGGTTTTTATGTTTTAATTGTTATTATTAATTTTATTTACTTTTAATCAAATATTATGATAACCATACATGTATAAATTCATAAAAATCCATTTTCTTCATAAAACGAACTCCGGATTTAATGTTTTCGTACCTTTGAAATTTTATTAACCTTGTAAGATACATACATATATATATATATATATATATGTATACGTCGAGCATATAACAAGTATAATGACAAAAAAAAACTTCTTTTGCTTAATAAACTAAACCATGTTCCTCATTCAAAACAAATTCAACTTTCTCATATTATACATCATTAATGTTTTATTAATAATTAAATAGTCGAATCATATAAAAGGTTGTTGTTTAATTTTTGTTTTATAATTAATATTTACTTTACTTGTTTAAAGATCTAACAATCACGAATACATTAATAATAATAATAATAATAATAGCAATAATAATGATAACAATAATATGGATAAGTAAACTAATTATTTACAAACTCTACTTAAGACTCATCAAACCCAAAAGCAATTAGAAGTCTTATTACATTTTCGTTTATAATTTGGAACTTTTGTTGCCGTATCTCGAGGAGCTTGACCGTTTTATCTTAGTTCTTTTTATTATATCATCATCACTTAATCCACTTGATAAGGTAAGTAAATTCACATCCCCCTTTTTATCATTTTAAGTTTTGGGGTCGTTATGCGTTCACAATTAAATTATTGTTTTCACTACGATTCCACTATATGCGTAATTGAAATTGCTCGATTAGTTGATATGTGCAAATGTGACTATGTGTTTACTTTATGTTGGTTGGTATCCTCATCCTCATCCTCATTAGTATGATCATACGCCGTCGAATTAGCTCGTTATCAAAATGATTCGAGTGAAAAGACTTTTATTTATTGTTATACTAGTTGTAGTGATTTACAATTATTGCATGGAATTGTCATTTTTATTATTATATATACTCAAAATCGTGTTTTACTTGCTCAACTTTATGTTGACAAAATATATATTTTCACGCATGGCACAGGTAGCTTTATCGTATGAATCGAGTATTGGAAGTTAGATGAGACCTTAGGTTGCTTGATGAATGAAGAACATTTTCTTTTTGTTTTAAGTTATGTATTATTGATTTGTAACGTTATTATTAAGACAATGTTTGTGATTTTGAAAATTGATATATGAATGAATAATTTAGATATTGACACGTGTATTTTACTTAGTGTCTTCTAAGCTATGATTCAATCAATGTCGTGCCCCGGCATGTTCTGCCATAGGTTGGGGTGTGACAGATTGGTATCAGAGCCGAAGGCTATAGGATAGGTGGTTAGACGTAACGACCTAGTAGCATGCTTAGGGTCCCTATACGTGTTCCTACACGTGCACCCTACTTGTTTAAATTTTTGTATATAGCTTAGCATATTTATATTGTTCATCATATACAATTGTACACAAAAAGCACACACTTAATCCGAGGCTATGCCTCACCCTCAAAAATTATTTTTTTTAAAAACTATAGGACGATTTTTAATCGGAAAATTCCTTAGGAAATCCCACCTTTTTGCTCCCCTCTCCTTAAGAATGATTCGTGGGACGGATATGTAGTAACCGGAAGAGGGACACACTTGTTTACCGAACCCTTGACACCAAGACTTGCGAGCCTAAGGAAGTGCAATGCGCATAAATCACAATCAACCGCGAGACCTGGTTGCCTTCCTGGAGTGTTCGGAAATGGTGTGGAACTTATTAGGCCAAAGCATATCACACCAAACGTACCCGAATCTACTACCCTCATTGTATCAACGTGGTCATGTGACGATCACATCCTTAAATTCATAACTGAATTCACGGTGATTTCGTGGCTAAACTCGGTTTTCCGTATTGTGTTTTGTTGATCAGATGGATGAAGTATGTACAATGGGGTGGTTCCCGAACTACTTCAACCATCTACCTCAACACCCCCCTCAAATTCGATTTTCGATATATTTTGTTTATTTGGTTTTCGATATTTTTCATTTGTTGGAAGGATCCATGGTGGTTCATGAAGCCCTAACCGACAAATGAACCCATGTATTTTAATTCAAGTTATGTTGTTATCTATTTTTTTTAAATATGATAAAATGTTATATAATCAAGTCTCGTAAGTAATGAAAATTCTCAAACACAATCTCAACCTCAATGCACGATTACTATATTTCGTCAATTAATTTTACTTGCTACATTCACCCAAGGCTTACGAATTTTACACCTTTTACCCCTGCAGTATGTCTTCTCGCCTCATCAACCGTGGCCGTCGCACCGGCAACTCTGGCCGCAGCATGTCATCCCGCATTGCTAAAGGCATTGTAGAAGCCCTCCCAACGATCATCTCTCAATTGCAAACTGTGAATGCTTCTTCATCATCCGCAACTCCTAACCCAAATGCTTATCCTCTCAAACAATTCAAGAGTGCCAACCCGCCCGAATACCTCGGTATCGACGCTGCTACCGTTCTCCTCCAATGGTTCGAAGAAATGGAGAGCATATTCCTCCATTGTGAATGTCCCAAGGACAAGAAAACCACTTACGCCTCGAGTATGCTTAAGAATAATGCCCTCAATTGGTGGAACGGTGAGAAGTGTACGCTTGGCGCTGAGTTTGCCATGGCCTTGCCATGGGATGACCTCAAGAAACTCATGCTCAAGAAGTTCTGCCCGAAACATGAGCTTCGGAAGTTGGAAGAAGAGTTTTGGAACTTGAAACAAGAAATTGGAAATGACACCGTCTACAACGACCGTTTCCATGAACTGAGCCTTCTCATACCTCACATGGTCACTCCCCTTGAACATGCAATTGATAAGTACATCTCGGGTTTGCCTATGCAGATCCAAGACTTCGTTCTAAGTCGTGACCCTCAAACCCTCCATGATGCCATCACCCTAGCCGGTACCCTCACCGAGAACCACGTTAAGGCCGGGACCTTAACGCAGAAGAATTCCAAGAAGCCCAATGATAAGCCCACACCTGAGCCCACCAAGGAATCCAAGCCCGAATCCTCCAAGAATAACAACCACAACAACTCATTTTACTACCGCAACAACAAGAGAAAACCCAACTCCCAAAATTATGTGTTAGCCCAACCGCAAGCCCAACAAGCCCCTCCAAACAAAAAGCCCTACACCGGCCCACACCCGTTTTACAACACTTGCCAACGTCACCACCCGACACAAGCCACATGTCGGGTGTGCACCAATTGCCACCGATTCGGCCACCTTACCCAATATTGTCGAGAAGCACCCCGTGTACAAGCCGCTCCACCGCGGTTCACACCATCAAACCAACCCAACCGAGTCATCCCTCGTGCTCCAACCATTAACCCCGCTAGGGCTTGCTACAATTGTAGTGACCCAAATCACTTTGCAACGCGTGTCCTCGACTCGCCCAAGTTCACCAAGCCTATGTTGCACCACAACCTTACTACACCTCCCAAGCCTATCAAGTGCAAGCTTATCAACCCCAATTACCCCAACTCATGGCTCCTCCAACCCTTCAAGCTCAACCCATGGTCATGCAAGCCTATCAAGCTCCAACCTCTCAAGCTTTAACTTCTCAAACCCAAGCACCTCGAGGAACTCAAGGACAAGCTTTCACCATCAATGCTCATCAAGCCCGAAACTCGAATGATGTGGTGAACGGTACGTTCCTAATTAATAAGCACCATGCTTCGGTACTATTTGATTCGGGAGCCGATAGGAGCTTTATTTCCTTTGATTTTGAATACATACTTGATGTGCCCGTAGTAAATTATCTAAGCCCTTCACGGTAGAGATAGCAAATGGTAGTTCGATCACTATTGACTCCGTCATTCGAAATTGCACGATTACTCTCAATGGGAAAAAGTTCTCTATCGACCTTATCCCTATGCAAAAGGGTAGATTCGATGTTATCGTTGGTATGGATTGGCTCTCTCTCCACCATGCCGAAATTGTATGTTTCGAGAAACTCATTCGAATCCCTATCGATGGAGGCGTGATTCTAAACGTCCGCGGTGAAGGACCCTTATCAAAGCTAAACCTCATGTCGTGTCTCGAAGCCTAACGTTACTTACGCAAGAAGTATGTCACCTTTTTAGCCCATGTCACCACAAAATCCGATGAAGAAAAGAAGCTTTCCGACATCCCGATTGTCCGCGCCTTCCCCGAAGTCTTTCCTGATGACGTTTCCGGACTCCCTCCCATTCGTCAAGTGGAGTTCCGTATTGATCTTGTACCCGGAGCAAACCCCGTGGCCAAAGCACCCTACCGACTTGCACCTTCCGAAATGCAAGAACTCTCCAACCAAATCCAAGAACTCGCGGAAAAGGGTTTCATTCGCCCGAGTTCGTCCCCATGGGGCGCACCCGTCTTGTTTGTTAAGAAGAAAGACGGTACTCTTCGTATGTGTATTGATTACCGTGAGCCCAACAAGATTACAATCAAGAATCGTTATCCCCTTCCGCGTATTGATGATCTTTTCGATCAACTCCAAGGAGCCGCATGTTTCTCTAAGATTGATCTCCATTCGGGTTATCACCAACTCCGTGTCCACGAAGATGACATACCCATGACTGCCTTCAGTACTCGTTATGGCCACTTTGAATTCCGAGTTATGCCTTTTGGTTTGACTAATGCTCCTGACGTTTTCATGGATCTTATGAATCGCGTTTGTAAACCCTACCTCGACAAGTTAGTGATTGTTTTCATCGATGATATCTTGATATATCCGAGACCGAGCATAAAGACCATTTGCGCGCCATTCTCGACTTGTTACGAAAGGAAAAACTTTACGCTAAGTTCTCCAAATGCGAATTTTGGCTAAAGCAAGTTCAATTCTTGGGCCACATCGTTAACGACAAGGGTATTCACGTTGATCCCGCTAAAATTGAGGCTGTTAAAAATTGGGCGACCCCGTCCTCTCCAACGGAGGTTCGTTCATTTCTTGGTTTAGCGAGGTATTACCGTCGTTTTATCCGCAACTTTTCGAAGATTGCTTCACCCCTTACCGTACTAACCCAAAAAGGTAAAGTTTACGAATGGGGTTCCGATCAAGAGGAAGTGTTTCAAACTCTTAAGGACATGCTTTGCAATGCTCCAATCCTTGCTCTTCCCGAGGGCAACGACGATTTTGTTGTCTTTTGTGACGCTTCTATTCAAGGTCTTGGTTGTGTTCTTATGCAACGAGACAAGGTCATTGCTTACGCTTCGCGTCAACTCAAGGTGCACGAGAAAAATTACACGACGCACGACCTCGAACTTGGTGCGGTCGTGTTTGCCTTGAAAATTTGGAGACACTACCTTTACGGAACGAAATGTTTGGTCTTCACCGACCATAAAAGTTTACAACACATTTTCGACCAAAAGGACCTCAATATGAGACAGAGACGATGGGCCGAATTGTTAAGCGATTATGATTGCGAAATTCGCTACCACCCCGGAAAAGCGAATGTCGTGGCCGATGCTCTTAGTTTTAAGAGTCATGTTAAATCCGTCTTGCTCCATTGTGTCACCATCCAATCTGACCTCCAATACCGCATCTTCGAAGCACAACACATCTCCGTCACCGAGGGTAACTTACACGACGAGATGTCATGCGGCGCCGAACTCCAACTTGAAACCAAACGTAATGGCTTACTATATTATTTGGACCGTTTATGGGTTCCCGATCGTGACGATCTTCGCATGTTCATCCTTGATGAAGCTCGTAAGTCATGATACTCTATTCATCCCGGTGCGGATAAAATGTATGGCGATCTTCGTACCATGTTTTAGTGGACGGGAATGAAGAAAGATATTGCGGTGTATGTATCTAAATGCCTCATTTGCTCTAAGGTTAAAGCCGAGCATCAAAAACCGTTTGGTTTGCTCGAGCAACCTCTGATCCCCGTTTGGAAATGGGAAGACATAGCTATGGATTTCGTTACCAAACTCCCCACTACTCAAAGCCGCAATGATAGCATTTGGGTGATTGTCGATCGTTTGACAAAGTCAGCTCACTTCATACTGTTTCGAGAAAAATCCTCCGTAAGCGAATTAGCCCGACTCTATGTCAAGAACATCATTTGCCACCATGGAACGCCTTTGACCATTATTTCCGATCGTGATGGTCAATTTACCTCTCATTTTTGGAGATCGTTGCAAACCGCCTTGGGTACCCGTATTGATCTAAGCACCGCTTATCACCCGCAAACCGATGGTCAATACGAGAGAACAATTCAAACTCTCGAAGATATGCTCCGCTCTTGCGTACTAGATTTTGGTGGAAATTGGGATACTCACTTACCACTTGTAGAGTTTTCCTACAATAATAGCTTCCACACTAGTATTGGCATGGCACCCTTTAAAGCTCTCTATGGCCGAAAATGTCGTTCCCCGATTAGTTTGAACGAGGTTGGTGAATCACAACTCACCAGCCCCGAGCTTGTTCAAGAGACTTCCGATCGAATCGCTCTCATTCGTCAAAATCTTCTTGCTGCTCGTAGCCGTCAAAAGAGCTACGTTGATAAGCGCCGTAAACCTCTCGAATTCAATGTTGGTGACCGTGTTCTCCTTAAAGTATCTCCATGGAAAGGGGTAGTTCATTTTGGCAAAAAAAATAAACTATCTTCTCGTTTTGTTGGACCGTTTGAGATCGTTGAACGAGTTGGTAAAGTTGCGTATCGTCTAAATCTCCCCGAAGAGCTCTCCAATGTTCATCCAACTTTTCATGTTTCCAATCTCAATAAGTGCTTAGCCGAGGGGAATCTCCACATACCTCTCGACGAAGTCCGAGTTGATGAGTCTATGCGCGTTATCGAGAAGCCTGTTTAAATCGTGGATCATATGGACAAAGAGACCAAGCGTAGTCGTATTCCGCTTGTCAAAGTTCGTTGGGAATCTAAACGTGGTCCCGAGTTCACTTGGGAACGTAAAGACCAAATGGAGTCCAAGTACCCGCACCTCTTCCTTTCGGCTTAATTCCTAATTTTGGGACGAAATTTCCTAAAGTAGTGAATGTTGTAACATTTCGGGTTTTCGAACCTCTCGTTCATGTAATCTTTACCCGACCCGGGTTCGGGTTCGGGTATTTAATCAATAAAGTTTCGTATTTTTTTAATTCTTTTTATTTATATAATTGATTATAATTATAAGTTGTACAAAAACAACCCTTAACCAACTTTAATTCACCTTTGCATCCAACCTCAAAGATCAAGGACCAACTAGCAAAATAAACAACAAAAAATAATATTCTCTTTCTCTTCTCCCTCTCTACCATCGATATACCCCCCCCCCCACCTTTCTTGGACCTTAATTCACGGAATAATCAATGGAATTGACCTTACCAAATCGTTTAGTTACCTTAAACATGTCACACCGACACTCTAATTGTGGTAAAACATCATGTATGACAACTAATTGATTCGCAATTACACCCATAACGAACCGCGGCTCAAATCCTCTTCAAAACACTATATAAACCCGTTTATAATTCAATTAAAGCACACCATACCACCCCTATTACATTGCGACCCTAAATCCTAACCTAATTTCAACATATAAAGCCGTTAAGACCTTCGTCGATCAATCCAAGAGCCGTGACAACTCATCTCGTCGTTCACCCTCATTTCATCATCACTTACGGTGATTAAACTTTGCTTTATACTTGTTTTTAATCAACAAACAAAAACCCTAAGTCAATTCGAATCAACACCAAGCAATTAAACCAATTTAAAGTCTAGGGTTTGATTTGGGGAAGAACATGAACTGCAAACAGTGTATTTAAATTTCCAGATTCATTGTTTTATCAAATTGAGGCGCTGGCCTGATGGCCAACGCATGCTGTCATAAAGCTTGAACCGGCCTCGGGCGCGGGTTCGAATCCCCCAGGCCCGGTTTTTATGTTTTAATTGTTATTATTAATTTTATTTACTTTTAATCAAATATTATGATAACCATACATGTATAAATTCATAAAAATCCATTTTCTTCATAAAACGAACTCCGGATTTAATGTTTTCGTACCTTTGAAATTTTATTAACCTTGTAAGATACACACACACACACACACACACACACACACACACACACATATATATATATATATGTCGGGCATATAACAAGTATAATGAAAAAAAAACTTCTTTTGCTTACTGAACCATGTTCCCCATTCAAAACAAATTCAACTTTCTCATATTATACATCATTAATGTTTTTTTAATAATTAAAGAGTCGAATCATATTAAAGGTTTTTGTTTAATTTTTGTTTTCTAATTAATATTTACTTTACTTGTTTAAAGATCTAACAATCATAAAAACATTAATATTAATAATAATATATGGATAAGTAAACTAATTATGTACAAACTCTACTTAAGACTCATCAAACCCAAAAGCGATTAGAAGTCTTATTACATTTTTGTTTATAATTAGGAACTTTTGTTGCCGTATCTCGAGGAGCTTGACCGTTTTATCCTAGTTCTTTTTATTATTTCATCATCACTTAATCCACTTGATAAGGTAAGTAAATTCACATCCCACTTTTTACCATTTTAAGTTTTGGGGGCGTTATGCGTTCACAATTAAATTATTGTTTTCACTACGATTCCACTATATGCGTAATTGAAATTGCTCGATTAGTTGATATGTGCAAATGTGACTATGTGTTTACTTTATGTTGGTTGGTATCCTCATCCTCATCCTCATTAATATGATCATACGCCGTCGAAGTAGCTCGTTATCAAAATGATTCGAGTGAAAAGACAACTTTTATTTATTGTTATACTAGTTGTAGTGATTTACAATTATCGCACGGAATTGTTATTTTTATTATTATATATACTCAAAATCGTGGTTTACTTGCTCAACTTTATGTTGACAAAATATATATTTTCACGCATGGCATAGATAGCTTTATCGGATGAATCGAGTATTGGATGTTAGATGAGACCTTAGGTTGCTTGATGAATGAAGAACATTTTCTTTTTGTTTTAAGTTATTTATTATTGATATGTAACGTTATTATTAAGACAATGTTTGTGCTTTTGAAAATTAATACATGAATGAATAATTTAGATATTGACATGTGTATTTTACTTAGTGTCTTCTAAGCTATGATACAATCAATGTCGTGCCCCGGCATGTTCAGCCGTAGGTTGGGGTGTGACAACTCGGGTTTTACCAACGCCCGACTTTTAAAGACCGAATAAAACGTCGGTTAAAATATTTTATTGTTTTTATATGTTAATCTTTTTATTTGTTAATTTGACGAATTTATTATTTGGATATTAACGCATAGGTCTTATCAACGTTGTTTATATAGAAATGCATGCAACTGATACTGATTGAATTCGTGTATACTCGCCATCGTAATGCTCGGTTTTTGCATGCTACGGTTTTACCCACCAAATAAACTTTGTTTTAAATAGTTAATTATTTTTGTATGTTAATATTTATATGTGTTAATTTGAGGAATCTGTTTGTTTTAAGTTTGGTACCGTTACGAACGTAACAAATACCGAGATACACGTTGACTCGCTGCCCCTAACTCTCAGGTTTTACTAAATAAATTTCTATCATGATTGTTGTGAACTTTTTAATACATTAAAATTTTTATCATAAGGTATACAAGCGTCGATACTATTTTATACATCGAAAGGTTACATGTTTTTAGTTTAGTGTTGGTATCTAAACGAGCTTAACCCATACAAACGAAATCCACATTAGTGGTGTGTCGTAAAGAGACGGGATCGATACATGAAACGATGACGCAACGCGCTGGGTTAAACACTAGTTTAGGCTGTCCAGTTTGGATCCCGCGTTGCCGCTCAAAGGCTGACATGGCAAGCGGTGTCGGCGGCAAACACCATCCCGGTGTGGTCGGCACCACCCAACGGCAAAGATATTGTTGATATATCACCGCTCATTTCACCGATGAATTGCTGCTTTTTTTTTATAAACCAAAGAACAAAAGTTATGGGTTTAGTGAGTTACAAGAGTCAAAGGATTGCTTGAGGAGAAGAAGAAAAAGAAGAAGAAGATGGGGAGTTTGAGAAGTGTTAGGTGATAATGTAATATTATATTATTATCTTCATTTATAATAATATTATAGGTTATTTTATCTAATGTTTTAAATGTATTTTTTTCATTTAATTTATTAAATGTAATTTTTTAATTAATTTTTATTAAACATAATGTAGTGTTTTCATTTAATTTTTATTAAATGAAATTTTTTTATTTATATTCGTAACTTTAAAAAATAAAATTAATTTTTATTATAATAAATTAGTCTTAGTTATAGAAATATTATTACTTTATTTAAAAAGAAGAAGTAAGTGGTAAATTGATGACCATTTCCGAGATATTGAGAAAGAGAGGAGTGAATAGGGTGTGATGTGGCGGTGACGTGGCACTGCAAAATAAAAAGTAAAATGACATCCATACCTTATAGTCTTATGTCAATTATAAGGCCACTCTAGAAAATACAAAATAATAAAAATAAAATCAAGGGCCTCATATATGAATAATGGCCAACACTATGAACCTAGGGATACCGTATGCTAGGATTACAGAATTTAATTGTAAATTGTATCATAAATAAACCGTCCAAGTTGTCTTGACATCAAACCATTACATAAACTAGTTAAATGTATCAAACTAAACTAAAACTTGGATGCCACTAGCCGCCCGGATAACCCATAATGTTTTAGCAATCCTTATTAATTTTTTGTTGAACTAAACTTTTGGATGCCACCTCGTGTTTATTCCACACATTTAACATTGTTATGAAAACTTTTCGAATCACTTTCATATTATTTTAAATCTATTGTCGGAATGTTGTAAGGACCATATATTGTACATATGCACAAAGAAATATACTACATGTTTTACATGATAATTGAATTCTACATCATACATTCCTTATCCTCAAAACAACATGATTTGACTTGAGCACTGTAACCATAAAATTTGAAAGAAATATGATGACGGACTAATTTCTTAAATGTTCGACTCGTATGTGTTGATTGGAAATAGCTTTTGCTATCATAATACATGATAAATAACATGAGATTAGAATTGAACTAAAACTTGGATGCCACTAGTCGTCCGGATAACCTACAGTGTTTCAGCAATCCTTATTAATTTGTAACTGAACAAAAACATGGATGCCACCACATGTTTAGTCCAAGCATGTTTTACGTTGTTATGAAAACTTTCTAAATCACTTTCGTATCATTTTAAATCTATTGTCGGGATGTTGTAAGGAGACCATTCATCTGTACATGCGTACAAAGAAATATGCTACAAGTTTTACATGTTAATTAAGTCCTACATCATAACAACTTTCTAAATCACTTTCGTATCATTTTAAATCTATTGTCGGGATGTTGTAAGGACACCATTCATCTGTACATGCGTACAAAGAAATATACTACAAGTTTTACATGTTAATTAAGTCCTACATCGTACATTACTTAATCCTCAAAACAACAAGATTTTGACTTGATCAACGTTGCCATAAAAGTTTAGAGAGATATGATGAGGACTAATTTCTTAAATGTTTGACTTGTATGTGAATCATTGGAATATAAAAAGTAAATAAACAGGGAAACGTCTCTTAGAAATAACCATCACAAAATTTGGGTAGCGGCGCAACTTTTTGCCTGCTTGCCTTCTGTTTCGAAGTCTAATCACTACTTTTCAATCTTATTTAATTTAATAACATACTTTTATATCAATAGTTGGTTTATTATTTATTTTAACTTAGTGTAAAAGGTTATGTTGCTCAAAATTATTATTATTTTAGTTATGGTAGTTAATACGTAAGTTACTTTGATCAAGGTTGGTACTTTGGTTATGAGCAGCCTTGTAGAAGTTTTTAGGCGCTAGTCAAACGGTAGGGATTAACTTGATTCGGAGTGTTATACATGCATGCATGCATGCATGCATGCATACATACATACATATAGGCCATGATGAGTTAAAATAAGAAAATATAGTTTCTAAAAAGCCTAGGATATATAATGTTAGATTTCATTGGATAAGAGATATTCTGAAGTTAATAGAGGTAAGAATTAAGTATGTTGATGCACAACACAATGCAACAAACATGATTACAAAGTCGGTTCCTGGTTCTAAGTTTATGTGGTGTTTCGATATGCTGCATATTACTTAATAGGGGGGACGGTATTTTAACTAGTTCTGTCAGAAGGTGGGTTTGTTAAATGATAGTTGTCGAAGCACGAAATGAATCTTACCTGATCCATGACGATGTTTCCACGGATTTTCGAGATGAACGAACCACGTCTTGATCTTCTTCTTCTTCTGCGGCTGCGCCGGCGACCTGCAATGTCGAGACCTGCAATGGTTTCGGGGGTGTGGAGGCGACTGCTAAGATATCCTGAGGATTTCTTGTTCACAAACACAAAAAGTGGTGGTGGCTCTTACTGAGCATGACCCATGATAAGGAGGTGGAGACCTCCTTATATAGAGTCTCATGGCCACCATCATGGTACCCTAATGGGCCTAGCCCAGTTAGGGTTACCTCCACAAAACCCCCTCGGCCCAATAACATCGTATTAGTCCATGTAATGAAATAAGCCAAACATAATAGATTTAGGGTCGTA
This sequence comes from Bidens hawaiensis, assembly GCF_021521415.1. Lineage (NCBI taxonomy): Eukaryota > Viridiplantae > Streptophyta > Magnoliopsida > Asterales > Asteraceae > Bidens > Bidens hawaiensis. The sequence continues at coordinate 38,715 of NW_027497471.1, forward strand.
GAACCGGGTTTTAGTACCATACCCCTACAAGCCCCCCCAAGTCCAGTGTTGCTCCTGGGCGCGCAAGCGTCTAGGTGGAGCGCTGGACTTTATAAGGTGTGAGGCGGTTTTTTCCCTTTTCTTTGGCCTTGTCTTTATTGTCTGAGTTTTGAGAGGCTTTCTTCATGATGGTGACATGTTGTAATAAAAGCCTGCGCGCGAGGCGACTTACAAGCTATAATAATAATGAAGCTCGCGCGTGAGGCGACTTACGAGCTATAATAATAATGGAGCTGGCGCGAGAAGCGACTTACGAGTTATAATAATAATGGAGCTGGCGCGAGAAGCGACTTACGAACTAAAATAATAATAATGCCTGCGCGCGAGAGGCGTCTTGCGAGCTTAGAATAATAAAAGCCAGCGCGCGAGAGGCGTCTTATGAGCTTTGAGAATAATAATTGAGCTGGCGCGTGAGGCGACTTACGAGCTTTGAAAGTAATAAAGCTTGCGCGCGAGAGGCGTCTTATGAGCTTTGAAAATAATAATTGAGCTGGCACATGAGGCGACTTACGAGCCTGTAGAATAATGAGAGCCTGCGCGCATGGCGACTTACGAGCTGTAATAATAAAGAAGCTGGCGCGCGAGGCGACTTACGAGCTGCAATAATAAAGAAGCTGGCGCGCGAGCCGACTTACGAGCTTGTAGAATAATGAAGCTGGCGCGTGAGGCGGCTTACAAGCTGTAAAATAATAAAGAAGCTGGCGCGCGAGGCGACTTACGAGCTTGTAGAATAATGAAGTTGGCGCGCGAGACGGCTTACAAGCTGTAAAATAATAAAGAAACTGGCGCGCGAGGCGACTTACGAGCTTGTAGAATAATGAAGCTGGCGCGCAAGGCGACTTACGAGCTTGTAGAATAATGAAGTTGGCGCGCAAGGCGACTTACGAGCTATAATAATAGAGCCTGCGCGAGTGGCGACTTACGAGCTAAGAATAATAAAAGCCTGCGCGCGAGAGGCGTCTTACGAGCTTTGAGAATAATAATGGCCTGCGCGTGAGGCGACTTACGGGCCATAAGAATAATAACAGCTTGCGCGCGAGGCGTCTTATGAGCTGTGTGAATAATAAAGGCCTGCGCGTGAGGCGACTTACAGGCTGTAAGAATAACAACAGCTTGCGCGCGAGGCGTCTTATGAGCTGTGTGAATAATAAAGGCCTGCGCGTGAGGCGACTTACAGGCTGTAAGAATAACAACAGCTTGCGCGCGAGGCGTCTTATGAGCTGTGTGAATAATAAAGGCCTGCGCGTGAGGCGACTTACGGGCCATAAGAATAATAACAGCTTGCGCGCGAGGCGTCTTATGAGCTGTGTGAATAATAAAGCCAGCGCGTGAGGCGACTTACGGGCTGTAAGAATAATAACAGCTTGCGCGCGAGGCGTCTTATGAGCTGTGTGAATAATAAAGCCAGCGCGTGAGACGACTTACGGGCTGTAAGAATAATAACAGCTTGCGCGCGAGGCGTCTTATGAGCTGTGAATAATAAAGGCCTGCGCGTGAGGCGACTTACGGGCCGTAAGAATAATAACAGCTTGCGCGCGAGGCGTCTTATGAGCTGTGTGAATAATAAAGCCAGCGTGTGAGGCGACTTACGAGCTGTAAGAATAATAACAGCTTGCGCGCGAGGCGTCTTATGAGCTGTGAATAATAAAGCCTGCGCGTGAGGCGACTTACGGGCTACTTTATGTCACGCGCCACGTGCAGATGTTGCATGCACGTGCGCGTAGACTTTGGTTTTGTGTTATGCGCCACGCGCAGATGTTGCGTGCGCGTGCGTGTAGACTGTGACATGTGCGAGCATGTGATGCGTAAGCATGTGATGCGTAAGCATGTGTAATATGCGTGAGCATATGTGATGAGGATTCCCAACCCATAAGTTTGGCGTGTAGCCATATGGGATCTTAGGAGGATTCCCAACCTTGAAGTTTGGCGCGTAGCCATATGGGATATTAAGAGGATTCCCAACCTTGAAGTTTGGCGCGTAGCCATATGGGATATTAGGAGGATTCCCAACCTTGAAGTTTGGCGCGTAGCCATATGGGATATTAGGAGGATTCCCAACCTTGGCGCGTAGCCATATGGGATATTAGGAGGATTCCCAACCTTGGCACGTAGCCATATGGGATATTAGGAGGATTCCCAACCTTGGCGCGTAGCCATATGGGATATTAGGAGGATTCCCAACCTTGAAGTTTGGCGCGTAGCCATATGGGATATTAGGAGGATTCCCAACCTTGAAGTTTGGCGCGTAGCCATATGGGATATTAGGAGGATTCCCAACCTTGAAGTTTGGCGCGTAGCCATATGGGATATTAGGAGGATTCCCAACCTTGGCGCGTAGCCATATGGGATATTAGGAGGATTCCCAACCTTGGCGCGTAGCCATATGGGATATTAGGAGGATTCCCAACCTTGAAGTTTGGCGCGTAGCCATATGGGATGTTAGGAGGATTCCCAACCTTGAAGTTTGGCGCGTAGCCATATGGGATGTTAGGAGGATTCCCAACCTTGAAGTTTGGCGCGTAGCCATATGGGATGTTAGGAGGATTCCCAACCTTGAAGTTTTGGCGCGTAGCCATATGGGATATTAGGAGGATTCCCAACCTTGAAGTTTGGCGCGTAGCCATATGGGATGTTAGGAGGATTCCCAACCTTGAAGTTTGGCGCGTAGCCATATGGGATGTTAGGAGGATTCCCAACCTTGAAGTTTGGCGCGTAGCCATATGGGATGTTAGGAGGATTCCCAACCTTGAAGTTTGGCGCGTAGCCATATGGGATGTTAGGAGGATTCCCAACCTTGAAGTTTTGGCGCGTAGCCATATGGGATATTAGGAGGATTCCCAACCTTGAAGTTTTGGCGCGTAGCCATATGGGATATTAGGAGGATTCCCAACCTTGAAGTTTGGTGCGTGCATGCACGGCGATAGAGTGGTGACTCGCAAGTGCGTGTGCATGGCGGAGGTCTCTTGCGCAAAACCCAGATGGTGGTTTCCGCGGCGGCACATGCACGGCTGCGGAGTGAGAACCCCCGAGCGTGCGTACATGGCGGCGGAAGTCTAGTAACTTCTGGATCTGCAATTTAAGAGTCAGATCTGCAACTTTAGACCTAAAATCCAGGTCTGTAATCTAGACCTAGATCTGTAAATCAGATCTGGACAGATCTGAAGATTCGGAGCAGATTTAAAACCATCACAGATTCGGAGATCCTGAATCACAGATTCACAGATTCGGAGATCTGATCATTCGAATCACGGATTTTCCTTCTTGCCCAGATCTGGAAACCTCTTTTTAGATCTATGGATCCTTTTGAGCTTTAAATAGAACAAGCTTTGAAGCCTTTTTCTGTAAACTTCCAGATCTGCGTTTTTCTTGGGAGAGATCTGACAGCCGAGATGAAGATCGAAGGGTAGTTCGTTGCCGTCCCACGGATGGCGCCAATGTCGAAGCACGAAATGAATCTTACCTGATCCATGACGATGTTTCCACGGATTTTCGAGATGAACGAACCACGTCTTGATCTTCTTCTTCTTCTGCGGCTGCGCCGGCGACCTGCAATGTCGAGACCTGCAATGGTTTCGGGGGTGTGGAGGCGACTGCTAAGATATCCTGAGGATTTCTTGTTCACAGACACAAAAAGTGGTGGTGGCTCTTACTGAGCATGACCCATGATAAGGAGGTGGAGACCTCCTTATATAGAGTCTCATGGCCACCATCATGGTACCCTAATGGGCCTAGCCCAGTTAGGGTTACCTCCACAAAACCCCCTCGGCCCAATAACATCGTATTAGTCCATGTAATGAAATAAGCCAAACATAATAGATTTAGGGTCGTAGAACCGGGTTTTAGTACCATACCCCTACAATAGTGTTATCAGATTTGTTATAAAGGCGTTATGGCCAATTTGAAAGTCAATGAAAGTTAACAATTGGTCAAGTCAAAGCCAAAGTCAACTACTAGTTGGTTATTGCAAGTTTGGAAACTTTGGGCTAAAGTTGACAAGTTTATAAAGATGTAAGGGTATGAAGTGAAAGTTCAAAGGCACTTTGAGCCAGTCTTGAAACTTTCTCGTTATTAGCATTTGAACTGAATTAGGGCTTGTATATAATTTGGGTTTTCTCCACTTCATGGTTAATTTCTTTTTCTTGTAATTCTTTCAATTATCTTTCAATTTCCATTGTATTAGTTCTTCGTGTTCGTAATAAACGAAGCAATCTTCCGAACCTGTTCTTCTATTTACGTTTATAATTCCGCAAATAGTTAATAGATAAAATAGTTGGGAGATTGCACTTAACCGATTCCGCTTGTGTTTATATACAAAAGTTTGAGTATTTTTGTTTTGTTTATTTATATTATATTAAATGCAATGACATAAATTGAAATCTTTACTCCACCGCTACTTTCTCTCCACGACTTACGATTGGATATTTTCATGCATATATCTAATTATTGTAACGATTTTTTTAGTTACTTGCATTTAGAGAAATTTATTTAGATAATGATATACAAATAAAAGTGAGGATCATTCATGATTTTTAGAATCCACATAATTAATTCACATGTTTATCGTTTATAAGAAAACTTCCCAATTCGCTTTCATATAATTTAAAATCTATTGTTAGATATATGTGAGGACCATCATGGACCATCACATATTTAGTACATATGTTTGTTAGAATATGTTATAAGTGTGTTACTAAGTATACCCTTCTCCATATAATTTACGTTGTGTTCTCGAGTTCTTTTATGAAAAGAAAGAGAATGCATCCTTGAACTTATCAAATTAATTATTATTTTATCTTAACATTATTTACATAAATATTAGTCTCTCCAATATTTTGTTTCCCTTAATAGTCTCCATTAAGTATATTCTATTAAAGACTATTTTACTATTATTGATTATTTTTATTAGTGTCATTGTAAATATCATTAATATATTTAATATTATTAATACTATCAATATTTGTATCAGTTTTTCACACAAACACACAAATTTATATATTATTTTATAGATATGATAATTCATCGATATTAACAATAATAACAATTATTATTGTCAAGTACAATAAACATATAAAATGAGAGAAAAAAATTATTATAGAAATAAAATATAAACTTTTAAAAAGAGCCAATAAAATTTAAAAAATGTTAGAGAGTGGTAATATATCAAATAAAATTGTTGAAAGAAGTTATAATTCAAGAGAGAGACTTTTACAAGTAACAAAGGGGTTATGTTTAGCATAACCATTTTTTTAAAGTATTGGTTTCCTGTTTATTTTAGTTAGAGTAAAGTTAATTTTGTCTAAAAGCTTGATATATATAGGGTTAAAGTAAAAAATAGATAGTTTTCTAAAAAGAGTAAGAATAGATCTAGGTAACTGAATCTAGGATCTAGTAGTTAAAATTATAGTAATGATTTTTTTAGCTACTTCCATTTAGAGCAATTTATTTAGATAATGATATACAAATAGAAGTGAGGATCATTCATGATTTTTAGACTCCACATAAATAGTTCACATGTTTATCGTTTCTAAGAAAACTTCCAAACTCGCTTTCATATAATTTAAAATCTATTGTTAGATATATGTGAGGACCATCACATATTTAGTACATATGTTTGTTAGGATATATTATAAGTGTGTTGCTAAGCATACCCCTCTTCATATGATTTACGTTGTGTTCTCGAGTTCTTATATGAAAAGAAAGGGAAGACACCTCTTGAACTTATCAAATTAAATATCATTTTACCTTAAGGCTGAATGTAGTGGGGCGACAAACAAGCAAAAACGAGGCATTTTTTTAAACCCCCGGCGACAAAGGGGCGATTTGGGGGGGGGGGGGATGAGTTCTTGGCGCCATGCATGTGTTTTCTTTTATTATTATTATATATGTATGTGTGGTATATATATATAAGGCTACAACACCATTACAACTCCACAACAAAATCTCACACGTTGCTGACTGAGCGTCACATTTTTGTAGCACATCCATTACACATAGCCTAACATTATTTACATAAATATTAGTCTCTCTAATATTTTGTTTCCCTCAATAGTCTATATTAAATATATTAATTTAAAGACTATTTATTATTATTAATTATTTTTTTAGTGTCATCGTTAATATTATTAATATTTTTTATTATTAATGATATCAATATTTGTATCAGTTTTTCACAAACACATATTTATATATTATTTTATAAATATATTGATTAACGCCCTGCTTGCGGTGCGCGCATATAATGTATATATGTGTGAACCCTCGGGTGGGCAAAAGTAAAATTGCACTAATTTTGACGTTATTTTACTAATCTCGTGAAAATAACGTTAAAAGTGGCGGAAGGTTAATCAGGCATCATGTGGTGGCGTTGATAGCCGAAAGACAAGGGCACATGCACCGATCAGCCGGTGTCCCGATGATTGAGTGCTATGTGCCTTATGTCCAAGGCTTGATACAAAACTACTATCGAGCCGGGGGTCTCACCGGAAGCAGCCTCTCTATCCCTTGGGATAGAGGTAAGGCTGTCTACATCTTACCCTTCTCAGACCCTACCATAGCATTGCTATTGGTGGGATATACTGAGTACGATGATGATGATGATGATTATAAATATATTGATTCATCCATATTGACAATAATAAATATTATTATGGTTATGAACAATAAACACAAAATGAGAGAGAGAAAAAAAGATTATTAAAGAAATAAAAAATAAAATTTTTAAAGAGAGATCATGAAATTTAAAAATGTCAGAGAGTGATAATATGTCAAATAAAATTGTTGAAGGAAGTCAAAATTCGAGAGAGAGGGTTTGACAAGTAACGGAGAAGATATATTTAGTCTAACCATTTTTTTAAAGTATTGGTTTATATATTGTTTATTTTAATTAGAGTAAAGTGTTATTTTTGTCTAGAAGCTTTATATATACAGGGTTAAAGTAAAAATAGATAGTTTTCTAAAAATAGTAAAAATAAATCTAAATCATTTGATCTAGGATCTTGTGGTTAAGATTATAGTAACGATTTTTTCATGTACTTCTATTATAGCGACGCAGCTTGTTACTCGCTTACCCATTATCCAGATGTAATTTGGTTTGTGTTAAACCCTTATTAAATCAAAATGATATACAAATAAAAATAAGAACTCAGGGCCTCCTTTCCCAAACTCAAGGGCTTAGAGCATTCCCAACACATTCCCTATATTATTGTGAGGAGAATTTGTAAATTATAGGGTGAAGTTTGAGTGGTTGTGAGTGTAAATTATAAGATGGAGAGAGAAAAGGTAATGATTTTTTGTAAATTTGGGGAAATTTTGTTTGTCTCTAATTATTTTTTAATATTTGTTGAATTGGTTGTGAGTATGGGAGAAGGAAAACTGTAATGATATAGGTATAAAGTAATATTATTTAATTAAACAGAAAAGAGAAATGTAGTGTTTTGTAGTGTAATTATAAAGATGATGATGGATATCCAGATGAGAATGCCCTTAAAGGTTTTGCCTTTCCTAGTAAACCATCGCCAGATTAATAAAATAAACTATATTAATAAACTATACTTAACGGAATTTATAGTTTAGGAAACTTACTAAGCATCTCATATATTCATGGTAATTTTTTTATTTTTAATTTTTGAATTGTTTCCAAACACACAAAAGAATCGTAATGCTAATATGCTAAACTTTGATCATAGTTTTGTTAGATCTCAACCATCTTTAGATTAAACTGTTACATAAATGATAGAAGATTTTCACACACCCAAACATTTTATTTATTAAATTATTCGTACATCATGCGGTTTTACGAAATAAAGTTTAAACAACAGTAGTAATAAATATGGGACAAGTAGTACTCGTCATTTATTTAATCATAAAGTTTGACTTGATATGGAGATCATGCCATATTAACTACCCAATGACTGGTGTTTTAGTCACCAATCCCTCGGAATTCACCACAACCCACACACAGTTGCTAACAAAGTTTTCAATCACTGAATCATTTTCACTCACTATAATGGCATTCACAGGTGGATTCTCTTTTTCAATTGTAGCCTTTGCCACTTCTCCTTTTTCCCCTACAAGCTTCGCCCATGAATTCTTCCCTATATTAATTATAACACGGTATATCGTTCTAATTAATCACATGAAATAACTTAAAAAAATTAGATGATAGTCATTAGTATGCATTATTACCTTCAACAATAATTTTTCACCGTCAGTGGATGTGGCAACAGGCTTGCGTTTCATGGAGTATCCCACTTTCGCCGTATTGCTCATCAGTGGCAAACCTGATCAAGATTAACTACTTTTATTAATATATAACCATGGAATAATCGTATACTCATTATTAATTTTCTGTACTTATTATTATTATTATTATTATTATTATTATTGTTATTATTATTATTCTTCGTAATATTCTTATATTTTTATACTTAGTAAACTTAATTTTATTTCTCTGTGTGTTTATTTAATTTTATTGTTAAATAATAAATTACTTATATATATATATATAAACTATTATTGTATATTTTCAATATCTAATACTATTATCACTACCTTTATTTATTTTATTATGACTAATGTTTTTTATTATTTAATATTAAATGTATGTAGTTTTTTATTTTTCCAACATCTAAAGATGTTCTGTTGAATTTTGTCATTTTATATTATCTAATGTATACGGGTTTCGGAGCCGAAGGTCTCTCTAGAAGCAACATCTTTGTTCTTTGGAATAGAGGTACGATTAGTCTACATCTCACCCTTCCCGGACCCTATTTATAACATTGCTATTTATGTGATCTTACTAAGTATGGTTGTTGTTTGTTGTTTTCTTATATGTTGTTTTTCTTCAACAGAAAAAAAAATATATACAAAAATAAAGCATAAAAAAACTCGTCGTAGTGCACATATATAATACATCGACTTTTTTTTATTATTGCATATGTGCAATAGTATTGAATACCATATATGCAATTGTTTGTATCGTATATGTGCCACCGTGTTATATTATATCAAATATTAAAAAATCGTTGTAGTACATACGTGCATTAGTGTTGTATCACGTATATGCAATAGTGTTGTATTTACATACATTCGATAGTGTTTATTGTATAATGCAATTGCGTTGTATTATTTTATATGCAATAAAACACTATTGTATATATGCAATACACACCATTACACATATGCACTACATCTATAGTTTTTTTTAGGAAATATCAACTTATTAGAAGGTTGAAAGAAAAATTACAATTTTTTTTTGAAACATACAATGGAATGGTAATAATTCATTCCATTTCTTTGCTTATTCCATTACCACATTCATTCTATTCCTTCATTCATTTCATTACCTCATACCAAACAGGCCCTAATTCATATAAAAAAGGACCTGATTTCCTAATTAACGACGCCGGTGAGATCGTTGAGGCTTGATGAAAGCTTCCATATAATCAATTCCAAGTTTACATCGAAGATTAAGGCAAAAGAAATTAAAATGGGCATGGGTTACGGGTTGGATCATGGGTTACGGGTTTGGTAAATGGGTTTGGTATAATAATTTCAGATTTTGCATAAGGGTCCCTGAACATTAAAGATGGATACATAAAGGAATTAAAGTAAGGTTGAGGGTATAAATTGTATATAGTTGATAGTTGTTTTTTGAATGTTAAATAAGTATATTAAACAATAATACTAAAATAATAATTATAACTCAATAAATGCGGTATTTTATTGATAAGATTATCCGAACACAGAAACGCGTCGAGTAACGGTTACAAAATATTAAATGAGAAAATCTGAATTGTTGCATTAGCCATTTGAACTAAATTAGAGCTTGTATACAATTTGGGTTTTCTCCGATTTATGGTTAATTTTGTTTTTCTTGTAATTCTTTCAATTCTTTTTCAGTTTCCATTGTATTAGTTCTCCATGTTTGTAATAAACAAGGCAATCTTCTGATCGTGTTCTTCTTATATTTTCGTTTGTAATTCCGCAAATAATTAACAAATAAAATAGTTGGGAGATTGCACTTAACTAGTTCCGCTTGTGTTTATATACAAAGTTTGAGTAATTGTGGTTTGTTTATTTATATTATATGAAATTCAAGGACATAATTTGAAATCTTTACTCCACCACTAGTTTCTCTCCATTCAACTTACGATCAGATATTTGCATGCATGTATCTAATTATAGAAACGTTTTTTTTGTTATTTCCATTTACAACAATTTATTCAGATAATAATATGCCAAAAAAAAGGTGAGGACCATTCATGATTTTTTAGACTCCACATAATAGTCACATGTTTATCATTTTTAAGAAAGTCCTAGGTTATCCACACACCCTTTAACTTATTCACACACCCTTGGAATCCATACGATCGTATGGCTCTTATACGATCGTATAAGACTGCAGCTTTTGTCAGATTCTCTCAGCGTTTGTCTGCTGTCAGGAACATTCCATACGATAGTATGGACACCATACGATCGTATAGCTTGTGTATATTTTTTTTTATAATCTGCAACTTTTGTAAATTTTTTAAACAAGCAACTATACGATCTTTTTTTTAGAACGTGTGACTTTTGTGAAAGGGTATAGCTTTGGGTAGATGCATGTGTTAACTACCCGTTTATTATTCGGAACTTTGGGTATAACTTTATTAAGAAATTATAACTTTAAAAGCTTAAACTTTTATAATGTATAACTAGTAAATGACGTGCTGTTTGTTCGGCACAAGACCCATATATTTAGAGGAAAAAACATGTAGCATAATTTTAGTTTTTGTTTTTTTGTTTCCATACGATCGTATGGGAGTCATACTATCTTATGACTCCCAGTCAAACTCCGTACACTGCGCGTGCATTAGTACTTTTTTGTATTTTTATTTCATACGATCGCATAGCTTCTATACGATCGTATATAGGGTGTGTGAGTTTCTAAAAGGTGTGTATGAATATCATGACCCTTGAGAAAATTTCTATAATCTCACTTTTATATAATTTAAAATCAATTGTCAGAATAAGTGTGAGGACCATCATGAACCATCAAATATTTAGTACATATGCTTACTAGGATATTTTTTAAGTGTGTTGCTAAACATATTCTTCTTCATTTGATTTTTTTCATTAATGTACATCTTTTGAATTTATCAAATCAATTATCATTTTACCTTAATACTATTTATATAAATATTAGTCTCGTCAATATTTTTTTTTTCCTTATCAGTTTTTCACACACATATTTATATATTGTTTTACATATATAATAATTTATCGATAGTGAAGGAATAAACACAAAAGGAGATAAACAAACAAAAATAAAAATAAATTATTATAGAAATAAAAAATAAAAATAAAACTTCTAAAGAGAGACCATAAAATTTAAAAAATGTTCGAGGGTGGTAATTTATCAAATAAAATTGTTGAATGAAGTCAAAATTCAGGGTATGAGGGTATGTTTAGCATAACAATTATTTTTAAATTATTGGTTTATTGTTTATTTTAGTTAAATAAAATATTTTTAATTTTTTTTTCTTTCATATTTCTTATATGTTGTTAGACTTGAAATGTTATATGTAACATATTGTTAGGCCATCAAGAAGGCACATGCATGTAAGATGGAGGTTATAGAGATGAGACTGCTAAGGTGAATGTGTGGGCATACAAATTTGAACCGAATAAGAAACGATGTTTTCCGGGAGAGATTAGGGGTGGCTAGCATATCAGATAAGATAAGAGAGAGGAGATTGAGATGGTTTGGACATTTGAAGAGAATACAGACGACGACTCCAGTTAGATATACAGAAAACAATACTATTGAGAGGAAGAGAGGTAGATGCCGACCCAAATTGACTTGGGATGAGAGGATTATGAATGATTTGCTAGACATGCACCTCTCCGAGGACATGGTCGATGATAGGAATTCTTGAAGACATATAATTAAGGTTAAGGATTTTATAGAGAATGTATAGTTTTTTGGTTAAAAATATCATAGAGGTTCTTTTTACCTTATTTTTGTCACATGCCATTATGGTATTTCTTTTTCTTAACCCCCCAAAACTTCTTCCAAGTTTATCTATTTTGTATGTTGTTTTTATTTTTATTCTATATCATTTTCTGTACTTATTTTTATTATTATTATTATTCATAATATTCTTATATTTTTATACTTAGTAAACTTAATTTTATTTCTCTGTGTGTTTATTTAATTTTATTGTTAAATAATAAATTACTTATATATATATATATATATATATATATATATATATAAACTATTATTGTATATTTTCAATATCTAATACTATTATCACTAACTTTATTTATTTTAGTATGACTAATGTTTTATATTATTTAATATTAAATGTATGTAGTTTTTTATTTCTCCAACATCTAAAGATGTTCTATTGAATTTTGTCTTTTTATATTATCTAATGTATACGGGTTTCGGAGCCGAGAGTCTCTCTAGAAGCAACATCTTTGTTCTTTGGAATAGAGGTACGATTAGTCTACATCTCACCCTTCCCGGACCCTATTTATAACATTGCTATTTATGTGATCTTACTAAGTATGGTTGTTGTGTTGTTTTCTTATATGTTGTTATTCTTCAACAGAAAAATAATATATACAAAAATAAAGCATAAAAAAACTCGTCGTAGTGCACATATATAATACATCGACTTTTTTTATTATTGCATATGTGCAATAGTATTGAATACCATATATGCAATTGTTTGTATCGTATATGTGCCACCGTGTTATATTATATCAAAAATTAAAAAAAAATCGATGTAGTACATACGTGCATTAGTGTTGTATCACGTATATGCAATAGTGTTGTATTTACATACATTCGATAGTGTTTATTGTATAATGCAATTGCGTTGTTTCATAATTTTTGCTAATTTTATCCAAATCATTAACTCTCTACTTGCGACGAGTCCAAGCACCGTCAAAACAAATCCAGTGAGTCCAAGCACGACAATCTAAACACATTAAATAAAAAACAATATAAATGAGGGGGTTGGAGAAAACCCTATCTTTTTTTATTATAATTTATTACCAGCTAATGTTTATTTTCACTTATGTCTCAAATACAACTAGAACCTACAACCATGTGGTTGTAAGCCACACATCTATGCCACTAGACCATCTTAGTGGTTGTAGAAAACCATATATCTTTTCGATAGAAAAAAGTCTTTAATCCTTGTTGTTTATGGGACTTGAACCCAGGGTCTCCCTTTCCAAACTCAAGTGCTTAAAAGTTTCGCCGTTGATAGTAGACTACCACCCCATTGATGACGGAATTTATAGTTTTGGAAACTTACTAAGCATCTCATATATTCATGGCAAATTTTACTTTTTGATTTACGAATTGTTTATTTACACACAAAAGAATCGTAATTCTAATATTTTAAGCTTTGATCATATTTTTGTTGGATATCAACCGCCTTTAGATTAACCTGTTACATAACATAAATGATAGAAGATTTTCACACACCCAAACATTTTATTTATTAAATTATTCGTACATCATGCGGTTTTACGAAATAAAGTTTAAACAACAGTAGTAATAAATATGGGACAAGTAGTTCTCGTCATTTATTTAAGCATAAAGTTTGACTTGATATGGAGATCATGCCATATTAACTACCCAATGACTGGTGTTTTAGTCACCAATCCCTCGGAATTCACCACGACCCACACACGGTTGCTAACAAGGTTTCCAATCACTGGATTATTTTCACCCACTATAATGGCATTCACAAGTGGATTCTCTTTTTCAATTGTAGCCTTTGCCACTTCTCCTTTTTCCCCTACAAGCTCCGGCCATGAATTCTTCCCTATATTAATTATAACACGGTATGTAGTTCTAATTAATCACATGAAATAACTAAAAAAAATTAGATGATAGTCATTAGTATGTATTATTACCTTCAACAATAATTTTTTCACCGTCAGTGGATGTGGCAGCAGGCTTGCGTTTCATGGAGTATCCCACTTTCGCCGTATTGCTCATCAGTGGCAAACCTGATCAAGATTAACTACTTTTGTTAATATATAACCATGGAATAATCGTATACTCATTATTAATTTGATTTAATTATCTTAACATATGGAGAACCGGGGAACCGTAGTTGGTGATAGTAGGTTTTTGAAGTACTGAGAAGGACAATGAAGTGGTAGAACCGGGAGTGGAGATGGATGCCATCTTAATTCTTCTTCACTTGAGTTGCAAGAACTTAGAAGATAAAACAAATGGAGATTTGAAGAAACACTAAGTGAACCCACAGGCAGATTATAGATAATCTGGGGGTTAAGTAATGTTTCCCACGAGAATGAGGTCTAGCAGAGAAGGTTGTTCTTCAGGGGACCTGCAAAACAGACACCGTAAGCTCGTCACTGAGAAGGGGGGGGGGGTTCCTCCTTGTGACCACCCTCCGGCGTGAGAATCAGACTAGATTGCTCTGAATATAAGTGTATATTAAGAGATTGCTAGATAAGATTGAGATATCAGATGATGTCCTTACCATTCCAAGGTGTTGGAGTATTTATAGCCGAAGGTAGGTTTCCGGCTGAATAGTATTCATGTTCTACCAACAGTGGACTACGCACAGGCCATGCTGGTTGGTGGATAGGTTACGGCCAACAGTAATAAGGTCGGCTGTATACTGTTCCTTTACTGCCGGCTACGCACTGTTCCACCAACTGTAGGCTGCGCACGTCCCATCGTAAGGGTTGGTGAGTAGACAGCGGCTAATAGTGACAAACAGTACTAGAGGGTGCTCCTCCTCGTATTGTTGTCGGTGAGCTGTCACCCTGTGATTAGTTCATGGGCTGCTCTGGTCAAATTGTCTGTTCCGCCCATACCTTAGTAGGTATAGTACGAAAGACCTTCCAGAAGCATACGGACTGGCTCATTTAGGCGGGAGTGTTCCCGCCTTGCTCATTCCTTCATGTGACTACTGAAGTAACGAATGCCTTGTGCGTGTAGCCTTGCTGTTAGTGCGGGTAGCCTTCCCTGATGGCTTGTATCCGCAGCTGCGGGAACAGGCGGGGTACTTCACCATTGGGAGGCTTTCCCTGCGGGTACAGCTGGCGTACTGCGCGTAAGGTTCTTTGAGCATGGTGGGTCCTGCTGGAGCAGTTGGTCATTGCGCAGACGTCCCTGTTCAAGGTGAGTCTTGCGGGTCCAACTGGGCTCTGCTGGGACCTACCTCTTCAAGTCCCCCCAGTCCAATGTTCTTCTCATGAATTATTAATAAGTGAGGTGAACTTTTGGACTTAGCAAGGGGTTTTGAAAAGGGTTTAGTTTTTCGGTTTTCCGTGGTGATTCATCCCGCGGTTTTCCTGATGTCACGCAGAAATTCCCGACTTTTCTGCTTGATCTTTGGGTGTGAAGCGGGTAGGTTTGTAACCTCCTCGCACGTCAGGAGCGTTGAGTCCCACTTGTGTGGATTCTCCATGGGGTCTTGGTGGTTTTCGACATAGTGATCAATTATGCTAAAACCACCAATTCCATCTTGGAGTTTCAAACAATATAGTTCTCGACGTTCCCGTCGTGCGGGGATGTTATTCACGTTTCCGCAAGCATGGCCCAGAAGATCCTTCTTGGTTTGAATTCCCTGCATAGTGCTAAGTACGTGAAGGGTTTTGCCTTGACACTGTACCCGCACTCGTCTTACGGTTACTTTACTTCCAAGGTATTCCTGGCGTCAATTCCCTGCGGGTGCTAAGTATGTGAAGGGTTTTGCCTTGACACTGTACCCGCATCCGTCTGACGGTTACTTGGTTGCCAAGTTATTCTTGGCTTCAATTCCCTGCGGGTGCTAGGTATGTGAAGGGTTTTGCCTTAACACTGTACCCGCATCCGTCTTACGGTTACTTGGTTGCCAAGGTAAGGGGAATTTTCCCGCTCACTTTTGAATCTTTTTGAATTTTGAATTTTGAAATTCGAAGAGTTGGTGAAAGGATAAGAACAGTCCAAACCTCTGAAACGTCGTGCGACGGTTTCTTCTGACTGTGTCAGGACGTGCAGGAAGTTATGGTGACGTGACAGTACATGGTCATTCCAGACGCTTTTTCAGGCGCGTGGGCGCGATTTTTCGGGCGCGTGGCCGCGAAATTAATGGTGTGCGTCCTGTCAACAGCTGTTGCCAGCTTGCTTTTTGCCACGTGTCATAGTTTCATTGCACCTTCGTTTTCTCTCTCTTCCGCATTAATTTCATCGCATTAATTGCGATTAGTATATAAAGGGGGAGAGGGTTCTTTGTAATCCACACTTTCACTCTTCTCTTCATCTTCTTTGCGATTTCCGGCGAATACTAACCTTTTCAGGCAAGCATTCTCCCGAAATCGTTTTCTTCTTCTTTTACAAGATGTCTCGTGATCTCGAATCTACGGCTGATGATAAGAGTACTGCTGGCGAGTGCCAGTTTGCTCTACCTGGCGACCTGTATCGGTACGTCGTCAGGAAGTTCATGCTCGAGTCTCTCGAGCCTGATTTTTCTGAACCCCACCAGACGGTGTACGATGCCCCCAGAGGCAAGATCGGGGTATATGCTGCATTCTTTGTCTATGGGAATCTTAGGTTCCCATTGACAAAGTTTGTTTACCATGTCCTTGAGAGGCACGGTGTTCATTTGACCGAGTTGCACCCCATGGAGATCGCTAAGATTCGCCACTTTGAGTGGGTGTGCCGGATACTGGGCATTGAGCCCTATGTTGACCGCCTGATGACCTTCTACACTTGGAGGTGCATCCAGGGGTGGTACACGTTGACAACCCGGATTATGGGTTTAAAGATCTGCGCGACCGAGCGCAGTCTTCGCTCATGGAAGCGGGAGTTCTTTTTCATATCCGCTCGCGCCATCCCCATTGCCATGAAATTCAAGAACGGGCAAGCACTTCCCAGCCTTCACGCCTCCAGCTATTAGGAGGCGGAATGGTTTGCGAAGATATCTCGGGTCCAATCTCCGGTTTACCGGTTTGCGGAGTCCGGGATGGTGATGCTGGGGATGAGCCGGGTGTGGAAGGAGGCTGATGCGCGCAAGATTCCGATCGTCCTCGAATACGGTTCGAACTCTGTTCCTTACGGTATGCCTTTTTCCCTTTTGTTGATTTAGAATTTCTTCTAACTTCTTTCCTGTTTATTTCAGAGGGGAACGACTTGCAGTCGCTCCTGAACCCGCGGGAGGCTGACGGTCCCGCACGGATGGGTACTCGCGCTCTAGATGAGAACGAGTTGCCCATCCTAGAACAAACGGCGGATCGGTTCGTGGAGGTCTATCCGCTAGGCCATGAGATCCTTAGCGCCCGTCGGCCAGGTAAGGCGCTCTTCGACCCTCGACCCCTCAATGTTGAAACCTCTGCTGGAATTCCTCTAATCGTATGTTCTGATGAGGAATCCGCAGATGGTCCTCCGTTGGTGCGGAAGAAGAAGGCTGCCGGCGGGAAGGGGAAGGAGAAGGTGGCCTCCACAGCCGATCCAGCGCCTCGGTCTGACTCGGAGACCGAGAGCGAAGAGGTGGCGGGGAATCCCGGTGGTGACAAGATCACCATTCCGGAGGCTGTGACAACTGTCACCGAAGAGCCCAGGATGACAACGGTGACCGGCGTGAAGAGGCCGGCTCCATCGGGTTCATCCCCGCCCGTCCGTACTTTCAGGCTCAAGAAGACCCGTAAGTACAAATTTCCTTTAGCTTTAATCTTCATAGCTTAATATCATTTAACACTTGTCTTCTTTACGCAGGCGTGGATGTTGACGCATTCCAGGGTGGAGCGCAGGGGAGTACCTCCCCGCCAATGACGGTAGGCCCGGTCAGCCTACCTGAGGCGACGACCCAGGCGGCTGCGCCTGCGCCTGCTTCCACTGGTTCAGTTGCTCACTCCGTTGAGCCGACTGTTCCAGTTGTGATGACGTCACCGCCGGCTGTGAGTGCTATTTTTACAGCATCTTTCACCGAGCCGGCGGTAACTTTTGCTGCGGATTCCGCGGCGGCGACCGCGGCGGCTGCTACCATGCCCCCGCCATCGGCAACGACAGCCGATCCATCAGGTACGCTTGGGGCTTCTCGCCAATCTCTGCCACCTTCCCATCTGCCTGACCTCTTGGATGGATTTCCATTGGGTTCAGGTGATGGGTTCGGCGGCTATCGGCCTGTAATTGACCCTACAGGTGCGCAGGGTTCTTTTGGCCCATTTATATATATTTTTTCTTTATCATCTTTTCCTAACTGCTTTATGTTTTTTGCAGTGTCGGATTCCAATGAAGTGTATGTTCCACGCTGGAACATTCGCCGAGGAACAACCCTTCGCACCCCTGTGGAGTGCGTGGAGTGGGCTCGTCACGCTGCTCCAAGTGGTGCGTTGGGGGAAGCCATGGCTAGCTACCAGGAGGATAGGCTAAGCAATGAGCTTCGGGTTCTCCTGGCCCGGATGCAGCCGCGCGTCGAGCTGCTTTGTCGTGAAAACGACAAGTTAAAAGCAGCTCGCCTTCAGGAAGTAGCTCAGGCGCGGGCTGTCCGGGAGGAGAATAGGAGGCTTTCCGCCGCGGCGGCGGAGAAGGAGAAGGCGTTCAAGGCCCTTGAAGTCGAGGTTCAGGCCCGTCTCGAGGCTCGCTCCAAGGCTGCCCAAGCTGTTAATGAACAGCTTCGGCTGGCTAAGGAGACTGCTAGGAACGCGACTGAAAGGGCCACCAAGGCTGAAGCTGTTGCCGAGCCTCTACGCGTGGAGAATGAAGAGCTTAAAGCCAAATTAGAGGCTCTCCAGCAGGCTCATGATGCTTTGGCGATGGAGGACGCGAAGAAGCTTCAAGAGATCCTGGACCAGAGGGGCGTGCTTGACCACACTGAGCGGAAGCTAAAGGGCGTCGAAGAGGCTGCTGCAAAGGAAGTGTTGCTTGCCAACCTTAATAAAAGTGAAGCCGAACGCGCCTGTACCCAAGCTCAAGCCGCCCTCCAAGAAGCTCTGGTTGCCAAGGAATGGCTTCTTCGAGAAGCGTTGTCTCGGGTAAGTCTAGCTTCATGTCTTCACGCTTTTCTTTATAAATAGAAAAGGTTCTGATACTTGTATTTTTTTCTTTGTAGGTTGTGCATCGGGTCTTCTCAGAGACGTCTTATGACGATGCTATGAGCGCAGCCCTCAACGCTTCTCATGAGGATGGGGAAAAGGCCGCCTTCCTGCTTGGTCTAGGGTTCGTTGAGAAAGGCATCCCGCCTTCCAACTTCCCTTTGTACGATGTGGATACTGAAGCTATTTACGACCAAGCAGTGAACCAGTATGCCGCCTTCTCGCATCCTGTGGTGGAGAAGGTGAACGAAGTCGCTGCTGCTGATGATGGGCTAGCTATTCTTAAAGCCTTCCTTGAACCACCACGCTCTACTGATGGAGCGGGTCCAAGTGGAAGTGGTCCTGAAGCTTGATTCTGAAGATCCCTTTCCACCATTAGCATAGATTTTTAATGAAATAAAGAATTGTGTTTGTAATAGCTTAGTAATATTTGAATTTGATGAAATAAAGATTGTGTTTGTTCTTTGCCTTGTTTATTTTACGCATGTTTTGATCTAACTTAGTAATTTCTTTAGTACTTAGATAAGTTAACTTTTTAACGTGGTAAATTATAAGTTTGTTTTGCTTCCTCTTTCATGATTGTGCGGGTATGACCGTCACTTACACTTAGTAGGATGGCTTAACTTTACTTATATCTGACCTGCGTGGAAGTTTTCCTCATCTTTTCTGAGGATAAGTTAACCTTTGAACGTGGTAGATAATAGGTATGAAGTTTTGCTTCCTCTTTCGTGATTGTGCGGGTAGGACCGTCACTTGCACTTAGTAGGATGGCTAAACTTTACCCATATCTGGCCTGCGTGTAGGTTTTCCTCATCCTTTTTTGAAATTTCTAAGTGTTCAGAATAAGTTAACCTTTGAACGTGGTAGATGATAGGTTGAAGTTTTGCTTCCTTGTTCGTGATTGTGCGGGTAAGACCGTCACTTGCACTTACAAGGATGGCTAAACTTTACTTACATCTGACCTGCGTGTAGGTTTTCCTTATTTTTAGCGTTGTGTTTATGCGGGTTTTGCCGCCTTCCACACGTAACGACTTACTTCTTCCCCCATTTATGCGGTGAATACCGGCACCAGTGTGGGAAGTTCATAAGTATAAAGGTAAGGCTATCAACACATTGTGAAAGGAGAATCATTTCCATTAGAAGTGGCTCTAGGCCTTTTCTTTACAAGTTTGGAATTGATCTACATATAACATTTGCGTAATTGAGCTCCGTTCCATGTTCTTGGGATGGGAGTGCCATCGAGCCTTTCGAGCCGGTATGCGCCCTTTCCCAAGACTTCTTTGATAATGTATGGTCCTTCCCAGACCGGGGCCAGCTTTCCTGGGCGTTCTTGGTTCGAAGCCTCGTTGTTACGCAGTATGTAGTCTCCTACATTGAAGTTGCAGAGTTTTACCCGCGTGTTGTAGTACTTTTGCATTTGTCGCTTGTAGTTCTCTTCACGCACTGCGGCTAAGTCTCTGCGTTCCTCGGTTAGCATAAGGTCCAACCGTCTTTCCGCATCATTGTCTTCTGGCTGAATCAAGACCCTTGGTGAGGGTAAACCAATTTCGACCGGGACCATGGCTTCAGTGCCATAAGTGAGGCTGAACGGGGTTTCTCCCGTACTGGCCTTCTTCAGCGTTCTGTTTGCCCAAAGGACGTGCGGAAGCTCGTCCACCCAGCCGGATCTGTGTTCCAAGAGTCTTTTCTTTATGCCTTCGACGATGCTCTTATTTGCTCTTTCCACCTCACCATTACCTTGCGGGTGTGCCACTGAGGTAAAGGTGTGGGTGATTTGAAGTTCTTTCAGCCACTGTTGTAGCTTCTTGTCAGCAAAGTTGGTGCCGTTATCGCTCACCAAATTCTGTGGAAGTCCAAAACGACAAATAATAAATTCCCAAATAAATTTTTTGATATGTTTCGCGGTTGTTTGGGCTAAAGGTTTTGCTTCTATCCACTTGGTGAAGTAGTCGATGGCTACCACTAGGAAATGAACATTTCCTGCTGCTGTAGGAAATGGGCCTGTCACATCGATGGCCCACTTCTGAAATGGCCATGAAGAAGTGACTGGAACAAGTTCATTCTTCGGGCGGTGCGTGTTGGGTGCGTAAAGCTGGCAAGACCTGCATTTTCTGATGTATGCCAGCGCATCCGTATGCATCCCCGGCCAAAAGTATCCCGCGTTGTTTAGCTTGGCTACAACAGCGCGGGGACCTGTGTGTACTCCACAGATGCCTTCGTGTACTTCCCTTAGGAGGTAGTCAGCATCTTGGTTATCCACGCATCTTAAGAGTGGGCCAAGAAAGTTACGTCTGTAAAGGATGTCATCTATCAGTTGATAATTCAGTGCTTTACAGCGTAGTTTTCTTGCCTGTGTTTTGGACTCCGGTAGTGTACCTGCCGCAAGGTATTTTATTATTGGTGTCATCCACGTTTCCGTGCCGGTTTGGATGACACAAATTTCCTTGTGCGGGACCGAAGGTGTCTCGAGGAGTTCAATGCGGATATCCTTTCCTAAGTGGGTGAAGGCTAATGATGCAAGCTTGCTTAACGCATCCGCAGATTTGTTTTCACTTCGCTTGACGTGTATGACTTTGCAGTCATTGAAATCGCGCATAAGGGATTTTGCTTGTGCGAGGTACAGGGCCATTGTGTCGTTCACGGCCGTGTACGCCCCGTTGATTTGATTGGCTACTAACATGGAATCCACGTGGGCTTCCAAGTTTTTCACTCCCATCTTACGCGCAATTCTCAGCCCAGCCAGGAATGCCTCATACTCGGCTTCGTTATTCGTACTTGGAAAATTCAGTCGAATAGCGTAAGTGTATTCTTGGCCCGCTGGGTTGGTTAGCTTTAGCCCTGCGCCTGAACCCTCGTTATTGGCTGCCCCATCGGTGTAGAGTCGCCAGACATCATTGATGTCTTGTGCTGGAGAGGGTTGAGCCTCTTCCTGGCACTCTTTTTCCCGCGATGCAGGCACTTCTGCAATAAAGTCGGCCAGAACCTGGCCTTTTATGGCTGGTCTTGGCTTATACTTTATCGCGTATTCTCCCAACTCAATTGCCCATTTGGCTAGGCGTCCCGATAACTCGGGTTTGCCTAGAACGTTTGCAAGTTTGAAGTTGGAGAGAATGGTGATTGGGTGACCCTGGAAATATCGTCTTAACCTGCGTGAAGCGTGTATAAGTGCTAAGACTAATTTTTCGAGGGTAGAGTACCGGGTTTCTACGTCTGTTAGGATACGGCTGACATAATAGATTGGCATCTGGATGCCTTTTCGCTCTACTAGCAGGACTGCCCCGGTTGCTCTATCAGTTGCGGAAAGGTATAGGATTAACTCCTCTCCCGCTTCTGGTGCTGTGAGTGTTGGGAGTTCGATCAAGCGTGACCGAATCTCCTGAAAAGCTGCTTCCGCTTCTGGTGTCCAGCGGAAGTGCGTTTTCTTCAAACAGTTTCTCAACGTTGACACGAAGGGAAACGACTTATCCGCGTGGTTTGCCAAAAAGCGATTAAGTGCCACTAGTCGTCCATTCAGTGTCTGAGCCTGTTTGATGGTAGTAGGTGATTCCATTTTGATAATGGCTTCGACCTTTTCAGGGTTCGCTCTGAAGCCATATTTAGTGACGATGACCCCCAAGAACTTCCCTTCTTCCATTCCAAAGGCACACTTGCTCGGGTTGAGCTTCATGTTTATTTTCCTGAGCGTGTTGAAAGTTTCTTTGATGTCTTTCAACATCGCTTCTGGGTCAGGGCTTTTGATGACCAAGTCATCCATGTAGACTTCCAAGTTCCTCCCAATTTGGGTATGAAACTGGTTATCCATCAGGCGTTGGTATGTGGACCCGGCATTCTTAAGTCCGAATGGCATCATTTGGTAACAAAATGTGCCATCGGGCGTCCGAAAAGCGGTTTTGTCCTGATCATCAACGGCCATGTGGATCTGATGGTACCCCTTATACGCGTCCAGGAAGCATTTAAGGCGGAATGGTGCCAACGAGTCCACCTTAAGATCAATTTCAGGTAACGGATAACAATCTTTGGGGCATGCTTTGTTCAAGTCTTTGAAATCTATGCACATGCGCCATTGTTTGTTATTCTTCGGTACCATAACGGGATTTGCAACCCAAGTTTGATATCTACTAACGCGTACGATACCTGCGTCAAGGAGTTCCTTGACTTGGGTTCTACACGCGTTAGTTTGTTCTGGCCCCATTACTCTGCGCTTTTGTACGATCGGCGTGACAGCCGGATCGCATTTGAGCTTATGCTCTGCCTTACTCCGGGGTACACCAGTCATGTCAGCTGGTGTCCACGCGAAGATGTCGGCGTTCCTTTGTAATAAGCGCTTAAGTAAGGTGCGTGTGGGATCAACAATTGTTGGGCCAATGGAGACGGCCTGGTCCGGGTACTTGCCGTTGAAGGCCCATCTTTCTGGTTCGGTGATGGTTGGTTTAGCCATCTTTGGTTTGGGTTTAGATGAGACAGATGCGATGCATACCTGGGGAATGCCGGTGATCATCGCTACACCCTCAGCTGTTGGCCATCCCATCATGCCGTGGACTGAGGATACCACGGCGTTGAATCTTGCCATCCCGTCTCTCCCGAAGAGAATGTCGTATGTGTGGTGTGGCTTCCTCATCACGACAAAGTCCACATCTTCTGTGCGGGAGTGTTTCCCATCTGTAAGGGTGACGGGGAAAGATAGGATACCCAGGGGGGTGTTTGTGCTGCCATCAAACCCTTCCATCGAGGCGTAGATCGTTTCCAGGCGCTCCTTGTCTTCGTCATCTAGCTTGTCGAAGAACTGCCTGTACATCACCGTTGACGAGGCGCCGTTGTCAGCAAGAGTGCGAGAAGTGATGTAGTGCCCCAGCTGGCTTTTGATGATGATAGGGCCTTCTTTGCTGGGTCCTCCTGGCACTCGCGGGAAGCGCACCTCAGCTTCCTTCCACGCACATGGTTCTGGCGTTCGCCTTTTTCTTCCTCTGATGTTACCATGAACCATGTTGATGCTGATGTCAACGGGCTTTCGTCCGTTGCCTCGGTACCGGTTGTCGTTCCGTCCTCCCTTCTTGATTGATGCCACCAGGTGTGCCAGTCTTCCATCCTTGACGAATGCTTCAACAATATCCTTCAAGGATGTACACTCTTCCGTACCATGACCTTTTGTCCCGTGGAAGTCACAGGATTTGCTCTGATCCGCATTAGGTCGGTGCCGGATCATTGGAGCTTTTGGCCACGGTAGCTTTTCAGTGGCAAATATCTCCGTGACGCTTTTGGTGAGTGGCGTCCACCGGTGCTTTTGGCTTGAAGGGTGTGTGTGGTTTCTTCCGCCAACAATAGGGTGAGAGCTGGATGAGGTGTCAAAGTTTACCCTTGACTGCCAGATACCTAGCTTCCTCTTTTTGTTCTGCCGGGCGATCCGGACATTGTTCTCTCTTGTCCTCTGCGTGTAGAGGTGTGTACTCTGGGGAAGATCCCTTCCCAGTTGCTTCTCTGTCTCGGCAAAGCGCTTGGCCGCCGTCATGATGGCATCCCATGTTGATGGCATGCCATCCTTACCCGTCAATGTGCGGATAAGCTCCGGGTATTCGGCGCCTTGGATGAAAGCGGCGCGAACAAGATCTTCACTTACGTTGCCGAGACTTAGCTTTTTGGAGTTGAAGCGGGTGATGAAGTCTAATAAAGATTCATCCTCCTCTCTCACGCAGTTGAGGATCGTCCACTGTTCTTCAGTATATTTCCTCTGTTGGCTGAAGTGCTGGCTGAACTTGTTCTGAAAGTCCGCCCAGTCATATATGTGGTGGACCGGTAAACGATCTAACCATGCCCTGGCCGCTCCAACCAGAGTCATCTGGAACATATAACACCACGTGGGTTCCGTCCAGTTACTGACGGTTGCCCCCGCAATGAATCTGTTCAAGTGGTCGTCTGGGTCGGATAGACCATCATAAGTGCCAATGTTGGACATTTGCTTGGCACTTCTCGGGGCAATTGCTTCCGCAATGTCCCTTGCGAACTTTGACTTTCCTGCATTTGTAGCAGTTGGCCTAAAGGTTTTTGAGAAGTCACGCGGGTTTCTCTCCGCATTTGTTGGTTTAAAAGCTTCCCCAAAATTCCTTTTTGGCTGGAAGTCCGTTTCCTTACGCTTCCCTTTCGCCTTATGGCGAGGGTTTGCGTCGGTATCGGATTCTTCTCTCTCCTCGTCTGAGTACTCGCATTCGCTGTTCATATTGAGCTGTTGGCGAGTACTGCCGAATTCGTCAGCCTGTTGAACTGAACGCAAGCGTTCATCCAATTCAGCTTGGAATTCTCTTTGACGTGCTTCGGCCCACGCCTTCACTTGATCTAGTGTTTGGCGAGGGGCCCTCGTTCGTTTTTCCAACTGGGCATCAGTGAACCCCAGTGGAATATTTACTGCACTTGCCCCGGCTTGGGTAGTCGGGGTAGTGTTCGTAAGATTTGTATAACCGCCGGTGTTCCCCCCAGTTGCTGGGTTGTGGTTACCGGGGTTTCTTGGTCGGTTACTGGCCTTGGGACCGGAGTAACGTTAACCATTTCTTCAGAAATTTTGAAAAAACTAAATTAGTTCTAGCTTTTATGCACGGATGGCGCCAATGAAGAAACACTAAGTGAACCCACAGGCAGATTATAGATAATCTGGGGGTTAAGTAATGTTTCCCACGAGAATGAGGTCTAGCAGAGAAGGTTGTTCTTCAGGGGACCTGCAAAACAGACACCGTAAGCTCGTCACTGAGAAGGCGGGGGGTTCCTCCTTGTGACCACCCTCCGGCGTGAGAATCAGACTAGATTGCTCTGAATATAAGTGTATATTAAGAGATTGCTAGATAAGATTGAGATATCAGATGATGTCCTTACCATTCCAAGGTGTTGGAGTATTTATAGCTGAAGGTAGGTTTCCAAGCAGGTACAGCCGGCTGAATAGTATTCCTGTTCTACCAACAGTGGACTACGCACAGGCCATGCTGGTTGGTGGATAGGTTACGGCCAACAGTAATAAGGTCGGCTGTATACTGTTCCTTTACTGCCGGCTACGCACTGTTCCACCAACTGTAGGCTGCGCACGTCCCATCGTAAGGGTTGGTGAGTAGGCAGCGGCTAATAGTGACAAACAGTACTAGAGGGTGCTCCTCCTCGTATTGTTGTCGGTGAGCTGTCACCCTGTGATTAGTTCATGGGCTGCTCTGGTCAAATTGTCTGTTCCGCCCATACCTTAGTAGGTATAGTACGAAAGACCTTCCAGAAGCATACGGACTGGCTCATTTAGGCGGGAGTGTTCCCGCCTTGCTCATTCCTTCATGTGACTACTGAAGTAACGAATGCCTTGTGCGTGTAGCCTTGCTGTTAGTGCGGGTAGCCTTCCCTGATGGCTTGTATCCGCAGCTGCGGGAACAGGCGGGGTACTTCACCATTGGGAGGCTTTCCCAGCGGGTACAGTTGGCGTACTGCGCGTAAGGTTCTTTGAGCATGGTGGGTCCTGCTGGAGCAATTGGTCATTGCGCAGACGTCCCTGTTCAAGGTGAGTCTTGCGGGTCCAACTGGGCTCTGCTGGGACCTACCTCTTCAAGATTGCACTTAAGTTGTTCGGTTTGTGTTGTTTATATAGAACGTTTGAGTGCTCTTAATTGTTTTCTTTGTTTAAATTATTTTAAATTCAATAATTGCAGAAATTGAATTCTTTACTCCACCACTAATTTCTCTACACGATGCCTCCGCTAGAATAGTTCACATGTTAAACATTTTGATGAAAACTTCCCAACTAACTTTCATATAATTTAAAATCTATTGTCAGAATATACGTAACGTAAGCATCATGATTGGCCATCAAATATTAAGTCTATACGCCTTTCAAAAAAAATATTAAGTCTATATGTTAGGAATGTATATAAATTATTGGCTTATTGTTTATATTTGTTAAGAGTAAATTTCCATTTTCGTCTCTGAATAGTTGGAGATTGCACTCTACTTGTTCCGTTTGTGTTGTTTATATACAAAGTTTTGAGTTATTTTGGTTTGTTTATTAAATTATATTAAATACAACTGCGTCAATTGAAATGTTTACTCCACCACTAATTTTACTCCTCGTGGCCTACGATGGGATATTTGCATGCATATATCTCTTAACTAATGTACAATTTTAAGTTATTTAAGGTTTTGCCATTTAGAGCAATTTATTTGGATATATAATATACAAAGAAAAGTTAAGATCCTACAAGTTTCTTAGACTCCACATGAATAGTTCACATGTTTAATGTTTTTATGAAAACTTCCCAACTCACTTTCATATAATTCAGAATCTATTGTCAGCATATATGTGAGGACCATCATTGGTCATCGCACGTTTAATACACAAGTATGCTAGGATTTTATATCCACAAGTAAACTATACACGCATATATGTGAGGACCATCGTTGGTCATCGCACGTTAAATGTATTACATGTTCGAAAGCTAGATCATTGTAGCAAGCATGCAGCGGAAAGTCGGTAAATATCGATTTGACTTATTATACGGTTAAATTTTAGTAGCAAAAATTTCATTACCAAAGTTGAAGTGTCAAAAGACAAAATTTAATTACCAAAGTTATAGGACCCGAAAGTAAATATGTGAAACAACAGTTTATGGGCTAAAAAGTCTATATGTGAAACTTGTATGGCATGCTCAAAAGTTGTCATGCATTGTGGCGAGTACGCGTCCGGAAGTCGGACGGTATCGATTAGATTTGTTATGGTCAGAATTTTGTGATAAAAGTTTTATTACCAAAGTAAAGGTGTCAAAATGTAAAAATGTAAGTGAATAGAACAAAAGTTTTGATAATAACTTTTGGGGGTCAAAAGAATATATATATGTGAAACAAAAGCTAAAGGACCACAAACACAAAAGTTTCAAAAGTAACTAAAGGACTTTTATCGCATCGAAAATAACAATACCAAGTAAGACCATATCCCAAATATTGTACCGAGTGTTTCGGTTCAATATTGACCGGTACCGGTACTATTGATAACATGATTAAAACCGTTACCATTGAAAATACGGAAAATCACCCATCGTGAAAACCTTAAAATAGCAGTTTGGGTATGTAATCTGTGATACCGATAATTATTAAAAAGTGTTTGAAGAGGTATGTACCCGCCTCAACACCGAGCGAGGCGGGTCAACCCACAAGATATGGACAAGAGGCTTGAAATCAAGACATTATGAAGGCACAAAGCCAAAACCTACGCGCATGGCGCATATCACATATGCTCACGCATATCACATATGCTCATGCATCACATGCTCAGGCATCATATGCTCAGGCACCACAGATGCTCAGGCATCACATATGCTCACGCATCACATATGCTCACGCATATCACATATGCGCGTGGCGCATCCGCGCGTGGCGCATATCACATGCTCGTGCATATCACATCTGCGCATGAAACATCTGCGCGTGAGAATAAAGAGAAGACCTCGCGCATCCTCAGGATAGGCGCGTATCACACATGCACATAATCAACCTCGTCCTTATCCAAATCAGGATTAGGGCAACCTTGATTGTGCACGTCAGACAACCTTCCAGAAGGTATCTTTTTAAGGAATAAGAATATGCTGATGTTGACAGCTGCCAATGAAAGGTGGACAACTCAGCAAAACCCATGTGCTACCACGTGATTATAACCAATGAAACAGCACCAGGTGTCCCAAGGACACGTGGCGCAAAGCAATTGGAGGAGGCCAACAAAGCCCTAATTGGGTCTGAGCCCAATCAGTGGAAACCCTAGCACTATAAATACCACATCCAAACACATCCAATTACACACAATTACACAGTATTCAGCTATATTAAGCAATACACTCCAAATTCCTTACTCTCATATTATTATCTTCTCCTACAAACACTTATTCTCACACCGGAGGGTTACCCCAAAGAGGACCCCTCTGTCCCTTTCTGAGGGGTAAGTTTACGGTGCTGTTCATTTTGTAGGTGGAAGAATCCAGATCCCAGAGAACCATCGGTGAAATAGCATAATCATACCCGAGGAAAGTAGATCGTCTACCTGTGAGTCGATCCACGTTTCTTCATTGGCGCCATCACTTGTTACAACGGCAACAAGATCTCATCAGATCTCTAAAAAAAAAAAAACACAAATTTTCACCATGGTTTCTGGCGTTCGTAACGTTGATCAAGTTCTGGAGGATATTGAACGTGAGGATGTTAATGAGGGACAGCAGTTTCTGAGGGTGCCGCGTGATTCTACGCGCGCCACCCGTAACCGTCCCTTCATCACAACTCCTCATGGCCAGACTGAAACTCCTCCAGACGATCTCACGTTACAAAATCTTGCCGGCGCGAAACAAAAAGGACCAATGGGTCCAGAAGATGAAACCAATGACCCCAAAGAATGGCTCATAAACGAGCAACGACGTCTAATGGACAAATACAATGAGATGGTCAAACACAAAAAGTCAGCCGATTTAACACAACGGCTAGCGTTTGACAAGCAAAACGTTCATGGAACAAAAAGGGCGCGCGCGCCGGAAGATGGTCATTCCGTTCACACTGCACACACTAAGTTTAGTGATGAAGAAGTGCACAGCATGAGGAAGACGCGAGATACTCATGCAGGAGGCTCACAGCTCCGCGCGCACGTGAACACGGCGCCTGGAGCCAAAGCCGATCTAGATCTGCACATACCGTACAGCCCACCAGTTAGAGGGCAAGTGGACGTAACCACACCGTACAGGCCAGCCATCTTGGTGAAACATTCAAAGTTCACTGAGCGCATCGCGAAGGCCCCAATTCAGCACAAAACCAAGATGCCAAGTGGTTTGGGCAAATATGACGGCACAACAGATACAGACGATTTCTTACAAGGGTTTTACAACACTGGAAACCTAGAAAGCTGGACGATGCCAACATGGTGTCACATGTTTGCTCGCTGCCTCACGGGCGCGGCGCGTGTCTGGTTCGAGAGCTTGCCGACTGGGCAGATCGATGGGTTCGAGGAACTATTGGAAAAGTTCCAAGCCCACTTCGTACAGCAGCGCAGACACACGCGCGACCCTGATGACATCATGCACTGCGTGCGCAAGAATGATGAAACGATTGAAGACTACATAACTCGTTTCAATCAGGAGTCTCTGGCAATCGGAGGTATTACGGAGCAACTCTTGCGCGTGGCCTTTATACAAGGCGCGCGTAGTGATCAACTCCGCCGAGCTCTCGTAAGTAGAGATGGCATGCCAACCACTTGGGCCAAACTAATGGAAGCATCGCGAGTCTTCGCGAGAAATGAAAAACAAATTGCCCAAGATAGGGCAAGAGAAAAAGCGCATCAAGCTGAGACACCGCGCAACAACGAAAGAAGGGGCAAACAGAACTCTGTATGGTCCAGGTTGCAACCAACCAGTTTTTCTTCCGCAGAAAAGCAGGCGCAACCAAGCTCACCCCAGCCCCAAAAAGACGTTCGTAATCGCGGGGAGGGTAACAAGAGGGAAGGTGGCAGAGATCCTAACAGACCTCTGCCAAGAATATGGACTCCCCTCACTAAAACGCCTTCACAGGTGTTAAGCACTGAGAATGTCCAATTCAAAAGCCCCAAGCCACTACACTACAAGGGACCATCAGACAGTGGCAAGTACTGTGAGTTTCACAAGTCCACAGGGCACAACACTGATGCATGCCACCACTTGAAGGATGCAATTGAAAAAGATGTGAAATCAGGCAAGCTGGCTCACCTGGTAAAAAACTCAAGACCAGAAAATGAACAATCAGGAGCCTCAGCCAGCAAAAAGTACAAAAGAATCTGTGTAGCCGAGGGAGGAAGGCAAGGGCAAATATCAAGAAAGAGAAGCGCGCAAACCCAAGGAGATTGGCGCGAACAACAAGTCATCTTCCCAAGAATCAGGGGAGGCCCTTCTATCAGCAGTCCTCTGGTCATCACCACACACATTGCTCATTATGAAGTGTCAAAAGTCCTGGTGGACACTGGCAGCGAATCAGACATCATGTATGAGCAATGTTTCAGGAAACTGGATCCGGCAGACCAAGCAAGGCTTGAGATTGTGAATGCACCGATCTCTGGTGTTTCAAATGAAATCATTCATCCCCTAGGTCAAATACAATTTGAACTAACCATGGGGGATGAAAAACACAAGCGAGCAGAAGTTGTCAACTTCTTGGTCTTGCCCACCACTTCATGCCACAATATGATCTTGGGTAGGGGAACGATTGCCCAATTCAACGCCATACCGTCGCCAGCGAACGGCGCATTGGGGTTCCCAACACCAACAGGTGTAACTTTTGTATACCGAGATCATTTGTGTGCAGTGACAAGTACTCCGCGGGAAGGGAGAATGAAACTTCCAATGGCAGACAACGCGCCAGAGGAATGGATACTCAACCCAAAATTCCCGGAGCAAACAATCACAATTGGCGCTACGATATCAGATGACACGAGGTTGAGAATGAAAAGATTGCTCACAGCATATATGTCGGTCTTCGCGTGGCAACACTCTGATATGACTGGGGTTCCGCTAGACCTGGCGCAACATTCTCTCAACACGTTCAAGTCTGTAGAGCCAATTGCTCAAAAGAAGAGAGTCATGGGGGATGAGAAGGCGA
Source organism: Bidens hawaiensis (assembly GCF_021521415.1). NCBI lineage: Eukaryota > Viridiplantae > Streptophyta > Magnoliopsida > Asterales > Asteraceae > Bidens > Bidens hawaiensis. The sequence continues at coordinate 70,419 of NW_027497471.1, forward strand.
GGGCCATGAATGAGCAGGTTGAGGATCTATTGCGCGCAAACATCATCCGCCCGATACGATACCAGACATGGGTAGCCAATCCTGTGATGGTAAAGAAAAGTAACGGGTCGTGGAGGATGTGCATCGACTTCAAGGACCTCAACAAAGCGTGCCCAAAAGATTGTTACCCCCTCCCAAACATCGACGCAAAGGTGGACTCCGTGGCGCCATTCAAGCTCAAATGTTTCCTGGATGCCTACAAGGGCTATCACCAGATTCAAATGGCACCACAAGACGAGGACAAGACCGCCTTCAGAACCGACAAGGGTGTTTTTTGTTACACAAAAATGCCCTTTGGTTTGAAGAATGCGGGAGCCACCTACCAAAGACTTATGGATGCCGTTTTCAGCGAGCAGATTGGAAGAAACCTAGAAGTCTATGTGGATGATTTGGTGATCAAAAGCAGGGAGGAAAAACAAATGCTCAAAGACATCGAAGAAACCCTTGGGCGCCTAAAGGAAGTTAACATGAAGCTCAATCCGAGCAAATGCACTTTCGGCGTACAAGAGGGAAAATTTCTAGGTGTAATGGTCACCAAGGATGGTTTCAAGGTGAACCCTGAGAAGGTGGAGGCCATCCTTGACATGCCCTCGCCATCCACCATGAAAGAAGTCCAGAAGCTGAATGGTAGATTGGTTTCAATCAACAGGTTCCTAGCGAACCATGCAAGCAAATCTACCCCATTTGTCAACACATTGAGGAATTGCTTAAAGAAAAGCCAATTCAAATGGACTCCTGAGGCCGAGCAAGCTTTCAGTGAGATAAAAGAATGTTTGATAAATCTGCCCGCGCTCACAGCTCCACTTCCTGGTGAAACTTTGACATTGTACCTATCAGCAGGAGAGCGCGCCATCGGCGCAGTATTGTTGGTGGATCGCAAGGGAATCCAAACGCCAATATACTATGTGAGTCGGGTGCTGACAGATCCTGAGACGCGCTAATCCATCATGGAAAAGTTAGTTTTGTCACTAACACACGCGTCGCGCAAGCTTCATAGATACTTCAATGGTCATCCTATTGAAGTTCTGACTGGTTACAACATCCAGCAAGTCTTGCGGCGTCCCGCGCTCTCAGGAAGGCTGACAAAGTGGGCGCTGGAATTGGGAGAACACACGATCGCCTATAAGCCCCGTCCAGCAATAAAGGGACAAGTCTTGGCTGATTTCATTGCAGAAGTCCCCGAAGGAAAAATTGAAGAGGCTCAGCGCGAGGTAGACCCTCCGCGAGCAAATGATGAAGAAAATGTGTGGAGATTATTCACCGACGGAGCTTCAAACAACGAAGGATCCGGCGCAGGCCTCAAGCTGGTGGATCTAGAGAATCAGGAATATACTTACGCCATCAGGTTGGACTTCAAGAGCACCAACAATGAAGCTGAGTATGAAGCCCTGCTGGCTGGCCTGCGCATCGCGCACAAATTCGGAGTTAAAAAGCTAGAGGCCCATGTTGATTCATACTTGGTTGCAGCACAGGTCAATGGCCTGTATGATGCCAAGGAGAACACCATGCCTCTGTATCTAGAGCAGGCGAAAAAGCTCATCGGGCAATTCGACTGCTTCAGAATCATTCATATTCCGCGCAGTGAAAACAAATCTGCTGACGCGCTGAGCAAGATGGCATCAACCAGCTTTGATCACTTTGGCAAAGATGTCAGAGTAGAAGTAATGAGCAACCCGTCGGTGGGAGCGAAGTCTGTCCTTGTAACTCATACAACCCCTTCATCATGGATAACTCCAATAATGGAATTCTTGAAGGAGGGAAAAGTACCAGACGATCGCGCACATGCGAGGAAGATAAGACACAAGTCGCAAAACTATGAACTGCTTGATGGTACACTATATCGACGCTCTTATCTTGGACCGCTCATGAAATGCCTTGATGCTGAGGAAGCAAGCTATGTGATCAGAGAGATACACGAAGGAATCTATGGAATACATGCTGGCCTGCGCATGGTTGTTGCCAAGGCAATGAGCGCAGGTTACTATTGGCCAGGCATGTACTTGGACGCTTTAAAAGAGATCCAAAAATGCAAAGCATGTCAGAGCTATGCGCCAAACACCATGCGGCCAAAGAACAACTTGATTCCGGTGACCTCCGCATGGCCTTTCCACAAATGGGCAATCGATATTGTGGGCCCCCTACCGCAAGCGCAAGGGCGAGTAAAATTTTTGGTAGTGGCAGTAGACTATTTTACAAAATGGGTTGAAGCCAAGCCACTAGCAAAAATCACAGCCGAAGCGATGAAGCAGTTTATTTGGAGCCACATCATATGCCGTTTTGGCTTGCCCATGGAAATTGTGAGCGATAATGGCAAACAATTCACTGACAAGAAGATATCCAACTGGCTCAAGGAATTGCGCATCAACCAAATCTTCACTTCGGTATACCACCCTCAGGGGAATGGCCAAGTGGAGCGCGCGAATCAAAGCTTGGTAAATGGGCTGAAGAAAAGGTTGGAGGGAGAATCCCATTCTTGGGTCGAAGAGCTACCTAATGTCCTGTGGGCACACAGGACATTAAGCAAAACCAGCAATGGCGAATCCCCGTTCATCCTAACCTATGGAACGGAGGCTATGATTCCAGCAGAAATTGGATGCCCATCCCATAGAGTGCTCATGATGAACAAGATTGATAACGAGCGCGAAAGGAGGTTGGATCTCAACTTACTTGAAGGGCGCAGAGAGGCGGCTATCATCAGTGAAGCCAAATACAAGAAAAAACTGGAAAAATATTACAACCAGCGTGTGAAAGAATGCCACTTCAAGAAAAATGATTTTGTCCTTCGAAACAATGAAGCTAGCCGCGCGATACCCCCGGGAAAAATGTCCCCCAATTGGGAGGGACCTTATCAAGTCTCGGAAGAATTGGGAAAAGGCGCATACGCTTTAAAAGATTTGAATGGAAAGAAGATCCCGCGCGCATGGAACGCGGCACAGCTTAGAAAATGTTTCATGTAAAAAATGTCAAGTTTGTAATCAAGGCTTTTTAAGCCATTATGAATAATGATACGCGCTATCTTCTCTTAATGTGGATTCTATTACCTTTTGCATACATGTTTCACACTTCCCTTTATTAATTTTGAGCAATATGACAACATTGTATTGACATCAAAACGAAATAAAAACGAAGTAAAACATACATGCGCGAGCTTCAAGCTCAAACGCGTTAACGAGTCTTAACTCTAAAACGTCAGGGCCTTAGCCCAATAATGTGAGCCTTAGCTCAGGGCCTTAGCCCAATAATGTGAGCCTTAGCTCAAATCACTCACAACATCCATCCTACATACTGCGCAGCCTGACCATAAAAATACCTAAACACAACTAAGGCAAAACAAATGCCAAAACATAGTTGTTAAGGTCTCAGGTCGAGGTCGCGCATGCAATTGTAATGGATATCTGAGCAACACATATTGATACGTAAAGGCTAAAAAAATCATAATTCCATATAATAAATGCGCGATAACGTCGCGCAAAAGAGGAATAATGAAAACGCCTAGGCACGTGTCAACATAATCAAGATATGGCAAAATCACTTACAATATGACAAGGATTAAGTATAATAATTTCCTTACAACCTTGTTCTTATTTCAACGTGCAAGCATATCTTATATTCAACAAGCAAACATGCAATATAAAGAGATGAATGGGGAATGCGCAAGATGCGAAGAAGGGAAAAACAAAATTTCATTCCAAAGCATTGAAATTTACAAGTTTACAAGATGATAAGATACAAACAAAAATAAAAATAAAAAACATGAAGGGCTTCTCAAGTCTCCACGTCGACGTCAGCCTCTTCATAGTCCTCATCACCGCCCTCAGCATCTGGCGCAGCCCGCTCCTCGTCATCTCCAAACTGACCATAGTCAAGTTGTTCATCCTGAATGGAGTCTTCTATCACAATAGTGTCAGGAGCGGATCCTTTGGCCACGCCAGAGCCGCTAGCAGGAGCAGCATTCCCCGCGCCATCATCGCCGCCACCAGCCCCTTCGCACTCGTCAAGTAATTTCTTTAGCGCGCCGAGATCGGGCTGGTCAGCAAGCGCGGATATCTGCAAATCATAAGGAAAAATATGAGTACAAAAAGACTTGGAAAATAAGTCAAGGTAATCTCATTAAGGTTAAAATACCTGCGCAAGGATGGGAATGGGAGTATTCAAATACTTCTCCCCCATCGCGGCCATGTCCGCGCAGGCAACGTCGCTCTGATAAGGGTACTCGGATGGGTTCTTCTTCAACATGCCATATTCATAGCCATCCGTAAACCTTTCAGCTCGACCCACCAAGCGCGCGGCAGCGTTACAATCCATCACAAGGGCCTGAAACTCGTCTGAGTATTTCATCGCGTAAGCGCAACGAGTCATACCCTGTGAGATTAGCCATTGGCGATCCTGCGCGAGGGAAGCAACAGACGTCTCAAGAGCAGGAATCTGAGAGTTTAACAACTCAACAGTTTCCTTAGTCTGTTTCAGCTCCTCTTTGTCGGACGCTGCTGCCGCCAGGACTTCTTCTTTTTCCGCTCGCGCAAGCTCGAGTGCTTCCTGGCTAGACGCTGCCGTCGCCAAGGCTTCATCTTTCTCGGCCTGCGCGGCCGCCAGCTCCTTCTTCAGGCGCGCAACCTCACTCTCCAGCAATGATTTGTCAGTTATAGACTGGACGAGAGCTTGGTCACGCGCCTCAGCATCAAGCTCCAAGTCGCGCACTCTACGCGCGTACTTGGCAGAGTCCGCCTCGGCCGCCTGTAGCTTCTCCCGCGCAGCCTGCAGCTCATGACCGCCCTTCACGAAGGCGGTGTTAGCACTTGCCCTGTTCTCACTGAGCTCTGCTTGGAGCTTCTCAGCTCTCTCTCGAGCATCAGAAAGATGCCAAGCAGATACTTTAGCCTCTTGCTTGGCTTCCGCAAGAGCATCACGTACCTTTACGTAATCATAGCGAAGCTCTTGGGAAGCAGCAAAGAAAGCCGACCCAGCAAACAGATGATCTTTGAGCAAGTCATCGCGAGCGCGGCCCTCCTGAAACCTCCTTTCAGCTGGAGGCACAGAATGAGCCCAGAAGTCCTCACACACACCCATGGACTGAAATGAGCTGTCCTCAGTAATGTTCCATCTCGGGCGGTAAATGTGATCGGCTTCCTGCAAACACAAAGTAATGATCTAAGTCATCAAAACACTAATTTGAAAGTCCGCGCAGCGGAGCAAAAACGAACTTATACCTGCGGGGACGAAGCAGAAAAGTCAGCGCCAGGCCCACGAGAAGACGGCGCCGCGAAACCTCGTGGCGCTGCAGGGCTGGCGCGGCCGCTGTCGGAGCCTTCAGCATGAACTTCCTCATCCTCCTCTGAAACAGGCCTTTTCTCCTGCGACCTAGAATCAAAATCAGTCTCGCGAGGAGGGCTGTGCGCAGGAGGAGGTGAGGGAGGTCTCGACGCCGCCAGATCGGCGCGTAAAACGGCCTCCTGCTCCTTAGTAATCCCGATGAGGGGAGATTCATCGCTTGCAGGAGCAGGAGCAGAGCCAACGGCGCTGGCACCGGCGGCAGGAGTGCCGCCAGCAGCTTGTACGCCAGCAATGACTCCTATGAAAAAATCAACAAAAATAAATGGTTCATGACTTGATCTAAAAAAAAAAGTCAGAAAATAAAAGCACAATACGTACCTTGGCGCAACTCCGTTCGCGAGGCAAACATCGCCATGAAGTCCATTCTACCCTTTTTCGAGGGTAAAACAGGGGACTTCGAAGCGACCTCCGGCGCAGCCTCGGCATCTTGTTGCGCTTGAGGTTGATCCACCAAGGTCGCCGGCTCTACAAACATTTGAGTGAGCAAAGATTCATTAGTAATTCTATCAGAATCGCGCTCATAGAACCATGAAAGATAAGCAAAGGATAAGCAAAGTATACCTGTCGAAGGCGCAACGCCGCTTCCCTTTTCCACCGCGCGAAGGGAGGAGGTAGTAGCACCATACCTCGTGTGGACAGGAGGTCTGCCCACTTTTTGAGGTAGGGAAGACAAGGAAAACTTGGGGGGAAATTCCTGGGTTTTCTCAAATCCCCTCGCCTGAGTAGGAGGATCCTGAGCAACAGGGGCAACATCTTTCTTCTGTTTCTTACTGGCCCCTGCGCCAGTTTTCCCCTTAGCTTTACGCTTTAGTTGGGGCGCCTCCTCCTCCTCCTCCTCTTCCGCGAGCTCCAGCTCGTAGTTCTCAAGCGCGTCTACAATACGTGCAAAAGAAGTGTTAGCCAAATTTGGTATTATAAAGGCAAATGCATAAGTACAAAGGCTTACCAGATCAACAGGGATGGACATGTCATCGAAGCGATTGGGGAAGCCAACCTCCCCAGCGCCCAGCGCGACGGAGCCACCCTCCATATGCTCATCATAGGCGGCGTGGACATACTCCTTGCTGACTGCACAAAACAAGTCAAATGATATCAGCAAAACGAATGATATTAGCGCAGAAGTAAGGAAATGAGAATAACTTACACAAGCCGTCAACTTGGATAACGGGCTCAGTCGCGCTGTCGGCCCACCTCCTGCTCATACCAACCCCCACTAGCGCCTCCTCGCAAATGTTCTTGGCGGGGGATGGTTCGGCAGTCAACTTTTTAACCCAGGCGCCAGTTGGGTTCTTGAAGACACCCACATCCGCAGGCGCAGAAGAGATCTCGCGCATGGTCATGCGGATGGGGATCACACCAGCCCTGATATAGAAAAATCTCTCGGACCAGTCATGAAGGCTCTTGAATGAAACAGTGCAGCACTTGACCTTCTGACTGCGAGGAATAAATGAGAACCAAGAATCTTGGATCTTGGGCTTGTAAAAAAACTGAAAGCGCCGAGGGGTGGGCTCCTCGCGCTGAGATTTGCTCATGAACTCAAAATGAGTCATGCGCACAAGTCCAAACGGATGGACTTGGGATATATGAATCCCATAAAACCTAAGCACCGCACCCACAAACCTTGTCATCGGGAGACGAAGGTTGCAGTGGGTGAAAAAATGGCAGTAAAGGGATATATAGCCGGTGGGCGGGTCCGCCGCCGTTTGCCCGGCCCCAGGCAACATGCAGCCAAACTCAGGGAGAAAACCCTGAGAGGCGATAAGGCTATCAAAATCGGATTGCCTAAGTTTACAGGGGATCTCATCCCACTTTTTCACTGCCTTGGTCCTCCTTACCTCCTCCGATGAGGCCTCAGCAGCCCTCTTCCCCTTGCCGGTCTTCTTCAATGTAGACATTACTAACGATTTAACACGGCGATGGATAGGGGAGATTGTGTTGTCTGAGCTATCAGACATACAACTGTGAAAACGGACAAATGATGCTTCTGAAGAACAAAGATCTGGAAGCAGAACAAAGGTAATCGGAATAGAATGAAAGAAAGGAAAGCTTTGAATAAAACAGCAAAGAAGATGAAGGATAAAAAACTCAAAGGGGCTGGCTTTTATAGGCCCAGGAGAGAGAAAAATTGGTGCTAATCGGACTTCACGCGCCCCCACTCGCAGGTGTAAACCAACGCGAGCGCGACACGTGTCCCTAACACTGTGTGAGGGGACACGAAAAGAAACGATACAGCTGCTGCCAGAGTTCACGCGCCACCACTCGCAGGAAGGGACCAACGCGAGCGCGACACGTGTCCCTGACACTATGTGAGGGACACGAAAGGCAACTGTAGCACCTCGAGCACACGAAAGGTCTGACACGTCTCCATCACTGACGCATGTCAGCAACAACCAACCACGTACAGGGACGATTCGTTTTCAACCAAAAGGATAGAACTTCGCGCAACGATGAATAATAAGAAGAAAAAGACAAACCCTTACTAAAAGAGCAAACTATTAAGTCTAATATCTATCTTACCTCGCTCGCGCGAGACAAGACACACATTAGACTGGGGGGGCTTGAAGAGGTATGTACCCGCCTCAACACCGAGCGAGGCGGGTCAACCCACAAGATATGGACAAGAGGCTTGAAATCAAGACATTATGAAGGCACAAAGCCAAAACCTACGCGCATGGCGCATATCACATATGCTCACGCATATCACATATGCTCATGCATCACATGCTCAGGCATTAGGGATGGCAAAAATCCCCGAATCCGACGGGGAAACCCGAAAACCGGCTTATTTCGGGTCGGGTCGGGTTTTGTTTTTTCGGTTTCGGGTCGGGTTTCGGAGATTGTTTCGGGGAATGTTTCGGGTTCGGGTTCGGGTTCGGGTTCAGGTACCCCCGCCCCGACCCGCCCCGATATAATATATAAATATAAATATAAATAATATATATATATATATTAAAAACCTAAACCTACTGTATATGCAGGCGCAAAAGGAAAAGAGGCAAAGAGCTACCAATCGCCGTTTTACAAATTACAATCTGCTTAATTAGGTTAGCTGGTTAGGTCTCCGTCTCTCTTAGTCTTTAACTGTTATCGGAATATCGGCTGTCGGCTCAGCTGATAACCATTACCAATCGCCGTTTGCTTAACAAGGAAAGCCTAACAAGGAAAGTGACTGTCGACTGATTAGGCCGTCTGCACCACCGGACCACCCTCGCCGTCTGCACCACCGGACCACCCTCCTCCTCCTCGTTCTCATCCTACCACCTGTAAGATCCCTAATTCTCTTATTATTATTATTATTATTATTATTTCACCTGTAAGATCGTATATTCGTATTGAACTTATTGATTTCGGGTTTTCGGGTTTTCGGGTTTTCGGGTTCGGGGACGGGGCGGGTCGGGGGGTACAAAAAACCAAACGGGGAATCCCCGAATTAAACCCTACGGGTAATGGGGCGGGTACGGGGATGGTTTTTGGTTTCGGGTTCGGGTTCGGGTTAACCAAAATCCGCCCCAAACCCGCCCCGTTGCCATTCCTATCAGGCATCATATGCTCAGGCACCACAGATGCTCAGGCATCACATATGCTCACGCATCACATATGCTCACGCATCACATATGCTCACGCATATCACATATGCGCGTGGCGCATCCGCGCGTGGCGCATATCACATGCTCGTGCATATCACATCTGCGCATGAAACATCTGCGCGTGAGAATAAAGAGAAGACCTCGCGCATCCTCAGGATAGGCGCGTATCACACATGCACATAATCAACCTCGTCCTTATCCAAATCAGGATTAGGGCAACCTTGATTGTGCACGTCAGACAACCTTCCAGAAGGTATCTTTTTAAGGAATAAGAATATGCTGATGTTGACAGCTGCCAATGAAAGGTGGACAACTCAGCAAAACCCATGTGCTACCACGTGATTATAACCAATGAAAAAGCACCAGGTGTCCCAAGGACACGTGGCGCAAAGCAATTGGAGGAGGCCAACAAAGCCCTAATTGGGTCTGAGCCCAATCAGTGGAAACCCTAGCACTATAAATACCACATCCAAACACATCCAATTACACACAATTACACAGTATTCAGCTATATTAAGCAATACACTCCAAATTCCTTACTCTCATATTATTATCTTCTCCTACAAACACTTATTCTCACACCGGAGGGTTACCCCAAAGAGGACCCCTCTGTCCCTTTCTGAGGGGTAAGTTTACGGTGCTGTTCATTTTGTAGGTGGAAGAATCCAGATCCCAGAGAACCATCGATGAAATAGCATAATCACACCCGAGGAAAGTAGATCGTCTACCTGTGAGTCGATCCACGTTTCTTCAGTGTTCATCCCTATTTAAGAGTAGCCATCTGGATAGACAAAAGTTAAACCTATATATATTCACGTTCATCCATGTGAAATACACTGACCCTATATATATTCACGTTCATCCATGAGAAATACACTGACAATTCGTGTGAGAAATAAATGGTGTATGTGACCATTGGAATTAACCCACATACCTGACCCACGACCAACAAGAGAGATGTAAATCGCATGCATGTCTCATAGTAAATCGGGTGATGTCAGGGTTTTATCTCGTGCTTCCACAATGAATTTCCGTCTCCTTACCATTGAGGCACTACTAAAGAAGGATAGTATATGTGGTTTATTCATATTCAATTTTGGTCTCTAAGTTTCATTTTTACAACTTTGGATCAAGTACTTATTTAGTTAAGCGTAGTACAAAAGGTCCTTGGAATGATTGTCAAACAGTATTTTAAAGTTAAAGTTAAATATATATATATATTATATATATATATATATATATATATATATATATATATATATGTATATAATATCAAAATTGTTTTCAATCAATACATACAAGTTGAACAATATTGTATTAATATACTAGGGTTAGAGCCCGTGTGATATACACAGATTGGTAAAACAAACAAAAAACGCTTTTCAGAGTTTTAAAGTATATATATTTCTTTAGAAATTTATATGTAATTAGTTGTTGAATCAACATTTCTTACACTGACTTATCGCATAACCCATAATTCTATTTAGGGGCACTCCTTTTCAAATATTTAACTCGCATATCTCTGGTTAATCGTCTAGCTTCCATATATTCTTCAAGTACTCCAGCCTCATATTTTTGTACTGCAAAATGAGTATACATAAGTAGAAACAAAATAAAAACTTCATATTGCAAATAATGACCTGTGTCTAGGAAGATACGTAAGAGGTTTATGGATTGTGAATAACAATGTAGGTGTCTTTCAAGTTTCATTCCATTTCTAATTTATTAGTTAGAGGACATAACACATTAACACTTGCAAATTCACCCATCATAAGAAAAGTGAAAAGTATAAACCCAAATTGCCCAATTTACCCCTAAACTGCTCAAAGTTGTGACTTTATATCAAAAATTAGTAGAATTTTTTTTCACTGGTAAGTAGCATGCAGCCTCTCAAATGCCTATGCTAAGCTTGGATCTTTGTATAAACGGTGGATTCTATCTTAAAAAGTTATCAATACGTGTTTCTTGCGAAATCGAAAACTCTTTTTTTATATAGCAAGATAATTTTAATTAGAATGGTTAAAACATAAGCTAAAAAAATACCTCAATTGATGTTGACAAGTTTGCAAAGTTGGAAGGGTATGAAGTAAAAGTTCAAGGGTACTTTGTGTCAGTCTTGAAACTTTCTCGTTATTAGCTGTCACCCGAACCTAAGGCGAAAATGCCGGAGCGCGAACTGATAATTCACAGCTCTTAAGGTACTATAATGCAAATTGCAATAATTTTGAAGTGACAATATCTATTAACTTAAATTAAATATTCAAATAAACTCAAACAAACAAAGTACATAAATTGGAAATCAAGGCAACAAGATACATCAAAATTCAAAATTTAAAACTAAGTCTTGATTTATTCATCTAATAATAATAATAACTCTAAGTTCTTCACCAAATCTTGATATCAGTTCAAACGATAACTTACATATGCGTATTAAATAAAAATAGATTTGTCAACACAAGGTTGAGTGATTAAAACACCAATTAGTTTAATATAATATAATATAATATAAAAATGAGCAAAAACTGTCCTTATGAAATATGCAATCAAGCCAGTGTGCTTTTAATGAGTGTCGGTAAAACCATCGCCATGCGAAGTGGGCTTTGGCACTACGACGTCGTATGATCATACTAATAATGTGAACATTATGGACCTCTCCAAATGCTTTCAAATAAAACAAGTTAACATATAGCAATTTAGGCATATAACGTATAGCACACAAGGTTAACATTTTGCTAATGTAAATACTAATAATATGTAAAGTACGCATATATCCCCAAAACATTTAGAAAGGGTAAAAAGAGGGGAGTTACTCACCTTATCAAATAAGGAAGAGAAATGAGTGTGATGAGAACGATAATAAATAAGCGTCATGCTCGCCAAGAAATATCAACGGACAAATCCTAAGTAATAGTAATGGCGAAAAAATACTACGGATTATTGAAGCTCGATCCCAGGAGATTCCATCTGTCGAGGAGCCCTTCTCGGGCTAGCATCTTAGCTAGCTAGGAATCTATTAGAAGCATAAGCTGTCCGTTGTTCAATCTAAAATAGTGAAATAATAATAATAAATAGGGTGGAGTAGTGGGAGAGAAGCCAGAATGAGCATTCGATCTGATCTTACCTGCATATAAAGGATAGCTTGGATTAATAGATTTTTTAGATTGAAAGGGTATTTATGAAATAATAATTTATTTAAATTCATTATTTATTTATAAAGGTTATTAAATTTGTAATAAATAATAATATATAACTATATAAAATAAATCCTTTTATAAAATACTTGTAATAATTATTTGATCATGTTAATTAATAAAATATATTTTAATTATGTATTTTAAATCAAAAACCTTATCATAATATTTATTATTAAAATCTTTAACAATCTTTAATACCTATTATACACACACACATATATATTTACATATACATATGGTTTTTAACAAAGATACAAGAAAACGACTATTTAACATGTTGGTTATGATAAAATATTAATTATTATTATATTTATAATATTTATAATGTGTTTTAAAGAATTAAATTAACTAGTATATTAATTAAAATTGATTTCCATAAATAAACACCCAAAAACGGGCTATCTGTAAGGCCCCGTTACCGGTGCCTCACATTTGGGCGTTGGATTTACTCATAAACGCAGTTCTAAATATCAGAGTTAATTAAAACATTCGCGGAACATTAAAAACATCCAAATCATTACATCCCATAACCATAATTCTTGTCTTATCGAGCTTGGAAAAATTTTATTTACCTTAACTGTCTTAACACATTTTCCATTAGGATTTTAATTTATTTTCTAATTTGTTAACTCATTCCTCATAACGATTTAAGTCTGATTCGTAATCCGATTCGTTACCGAACTTAACTTAGGCGAACTTAAGGTTCAGCGAACTTAAGGTCCAGCGAAGTTAACCACATGCGAAGTTGCTGAAGTGAACTTGATCATCGGCGAACTTCGTCACCAGCGAACTTAGTTAGGGCGAACTTAATTACTGGCGAAGTTGGATTGTAGGCGAAGTTATACAGTAGCAGCTACAGCGAACTTATGCAACGATCTTAGCTGCGGGCGAAGTTACCCGGTAGCAGTCACTGTGTAACTTTAACTTCTCATAATCACCTCCGTTTTGTCGTGAAACTCAGGGATATGATACAACCCAAACCTATGACCATTCCTACGGTTATTTTTAGATAAGATTTGGCCCGAAAACACATAAAGTTTGGATCTTTAAGCTCAAAACGTTCAATATTAGTTCTAAGGTTTATCCTAAACAAGCCGTTTATGTTTACGGGTTCATTAGGTTCGTTTTATCATCAAGTTTACAACTTTACATTTCGTTTACCCGTAATCTATTCTCGTTCTAAGTTTCAAGGCTAAACGTTTACAAAAACGTAAACTTTATGATCAAAACATACCTTTTTCGGGTTTGTTGGCTTAGCTATGAGCTTTAGATCTTGTATTTATCTTGTGTAACGAGGATTCAACGTTTGTTTGGCTCGGATCTTACTCTCCTATCTTGACCGTATTTAGGGTGTAGGGGTTTGTGTGTGTTTTTGAGTGTGTAGAGGAATATGAAAGATGGAAATGATAGTTAGGGTTTTAGGATGGTTTAAGGGGATATTTATACCCCTTAAAGCCCATGGACCTAAGGCCCATTCCCCTTTTAATCCATCTTAATTAATCCAAGTCCATGACTTCTCTTTATTTATTGCTAATTAATAATTAACACACGACAACTTAACGAAATCTTTCTTTATTTAATATTATAATATTTGGGACGTTACACTATCCAGACTTGAACACGCACACCCAAGCCATCCGTGCTTGGGTGTCAGTTGGTTTAAACACAAAAATAATAATATGTAACCAGACATACACAAACCCAGTTCAAACTATAAACCCTAGAAAGATCAATCGGTCAAAACGTCAATCATTTGGCCGATTAACCTTGGGGTTATTGTTCCTGGCCTTTTTACGAATTAAGCCATGTAATCAATTAACTGTAATTATGTTAATACGATAGTTAAATTGATCGATATATGGCCGGCAAGAACAAGATCAAGAACAGACACGGGCATGCTATGATAATATAATTAGCTATAGGGGTTTCGTTGGCGATGTATGCATGAATGTGCAAGCGAAAATAATTGAGTTAATATGATATGTAGATGTATAATGCCTAATATGCTAATGATGCTTTGGGTGAATACGTTAAGGTAGTGTTTGGTATGATGGAATAAAAGGTGGAATGGAATGAATCATTTCAAGAGAATGAATTAAAGCATGTTTGGTTGTCATGTGTTAATGAAATGGGTTATTTCCTTAAGGAATGAAACTCCTTCCATTTATAGGATTTTCATTCCTTTAAGATGGGGTGTTTTTTTTTTCATTCCATCAAGGAATGGAATGAACCAATAATAATAATAATAATAATCTCTATTATTTTTATTATATCAATATTATATTATAATTATATATTTATATTATAGTTATTGTATATTATCAGTATTATTATAATATTATATTATTATTAGTTTGCATATTATAATATAATTATTATTATATTAGAATTACTATTATATTTAAATTTTAAGAAGTTAACACTTCACAACGTACATGTGTGATTCAACGTTTTTACGAGTATGTTTATTTGATTAAATAATCTCGTTGTAAGGCGTGGGTCATAAAAACTAGTTATTATGAATAATAATGTTATTAGTTATTATTATTATTTAACGTTTTTACGAGTATGTTTATTAGTATTATCTACTAATAATAATATTCACTAATGATAATAATTATTACATTGGTGAATAATAATAATAATAATAATAAAGTGAAGAAATCATTTCATTCCTATATGGTAACCAAACATACAATGGAATGGTAATAATTCATTCCATTTCTTTGCTTATTCCATTACCACATTCATTCTATTCCTTCATTCATTCCATTACCTCATACCAAACAGGCCCTAATTCATATAAAAAAGGACCTGATTTCCTAATTAACGACGCCGGTGAGATCGTTGAGGCTTGATGAAAGCTTCCATATAATCAATTCCAAGTTTACATCGAAGATTAAGGCAAAAGAAATTAAAATGGGCATGGGTTACGGGTTGGATCATGGGTTACGGGTTTGGTAAATGGGTTTGGTATAATAATTTCAGATTTTGCATAAGGGTCCCTGAACATTAAAGATGGATACATAAAGGAATTAAAGTAAGGTTGAGGGTATAAATTGTATATAGTTGATAGTTGTTTTTTGAATGTTAAATAAGTATATTAAACAATAATACTAAAATAATAATTATAACCCAATAAATGCAGTATTTTATTGATAAGATTATCCGAACACAGAAACGCGTCGAGTAACGGTTACAAAATATTAAATGAGAAAACCTGAATTGTTGCATTAGCCATTTGAACTAAATTAGAGCTTGTATACAATTTGGGTTTTCTCCGATTTATGGTTAATTTTGTTTTTCTTGTAATTCTTTCAATTCTTTTTCAGTTTCCATTGTATTAGTTCTCCATGTTTGTAATAAACAAGGCAATCTTCTGATCGTGTTCTTCTTATATTTTCGTTTGTAATTCCGCAAATAATTAACAAATAAAATAGTTGGGAGATTGCATTTAACTAGTTCCGCTTGTGTTTATATACAAAGTTTGAGTAATTGTGGTTTGTTTATTTATATTATATGAAATTCAAGGACATAATTTGAAATCTTTACTCCACCACTAGTTTCTCTCCATTCAACTTACGATCAGATATTTGCATGCATGTATCTAATTATAGAAACGTTTTTTTTGTTATTTCCATTTACAACAATTTATTCAGATAATAATATGCCAAAAAAAGGTGAGGACCAATCATGATTTTTTAGACTCCACATAATAGTCACATGTTTATCATTTTTAAGAAAGTCCTAGGTTATCCACACACCCTTTAACTTATTCACACACCCTTGGAATCCATACGATCGTATGGCTCTTATACGATCGTATAAGACTGCAGCTTTTGTCAGATTCTCGCAGCGTTTTTCTGCTGTCAGGAACATTCCATACGATAGTATGGACACCATACGATCGTATAGCTTGTGTATATTTTTTTTTTATAATCTGCAACTTTTGTAAATTTTTTAAACAAGCAACTATACGATCTTTTTTTTAGAACGTGTGACTTTTGTGAAAGGGTATAGCTTTGGGTAGATGCATGTGTTAACTACCCGTTTATTATTCAGAACTTTGGGTATAACTTTATTAAGAAATTATAACTTTAAAAGCTTAAACTTTTATAATGTATAACTAGTAAATGACGTGCTGTTTGTTAGGCACAAGACCCATATATTTAGAGGAAAAAACATGTAGCATAATTTTAGTTTTTGTTTTTTTGTTTCCATACGATCGTATGGGAGTCATACTATCGTATGACTCCCAGTCAAACTCCGTACACTGCGCGTGCATGAGTACTTTTTTGTATTTTTATTTCATACGATCGTATAGCTTCTATACGATCGTATATAGGGTGTGTGAGTTTCTAAAAGGTGTGTATGAATATCATGACCCTTAAGAAAATTTCTATAATCTCACTTTTATATAATTTAAAATCAATTGTCAGAATAAGTGTGAGGACCATCATGAACCATCAAATATTTAGTACATATGCTTACTAGGATATTTTTTAAGTGTGTTGCTAAACATATTCTTCTTCATTTGATTTTTTTCATTAATGTACATCTTTTAAATTTATCAAATCAATTATCATTTTACCTTAATACTATTTATATAAATATTAGTCTCGTCAATATTTTTTTTTTCCTTATCAGTTTTTCACACACATATTTATATATTGTTATACATATATAATAATTTATCAATAGTGAAGGAATAAACACAAAAGGAGATAAACAAACAAAAATAAAAATAAATTATTATAGAAATAAAAAATAAAAATAAAACTTCTAAAGAGAGACCATAAAATTTAAAAAATGTTCGAAGGTGGTAATTTATCAAATAAAATTGTTGAATGAAGTCAAAATTCAGGGTATGAGGGTATGTTTAGCATAACAATTATTTTTAAATTATTGGTTTATTGTTTATTTTAGTTAAATAAAATATTTTTAATTTTTTTTTCTTTCATATTTCTTATATGTTGTTAGACTTGAAATGTTATATGTAACATATTGTTAGGCCATCAAGAAGGCACATGCATGTAAGATGGAGGTTATAGAGATGAGACTGCTAAGGTGAATGTGTCGGCATACAAATTTGAACCGAATAAGAAACGATGTTTTCCGGGAGAGATTAGGGGTGGCTAGCATATCAGATAAGAGAGAAGAGATTGAGATGGTTTGGACATTTGAAGAGAATACAGACGACGACTCCAGTTAGATATACAGAAAACAATACTATTGAGAGGAAGAGAGGTAGATGCCGACCCAAATTGACTTGGGATGAGAGGATTATGAATGATTTGCTAGACATGCACCTCTCCGAGGACATGGTCGATGATAGGAATTCTTGAAGACATATAATTAAGGTTAAGGATTTTATAGAGAATGTATAGTTTTTGGTTAAAAATATCATAGAGGTTCTTTTTACCTTATTTTTGTCACATGCCATTATGGTATTTCTCTTTCTTAACCCCCCAAAACTTCTTCCAAGTTTATCTATTTTGTATGTTGTTTTTATTTTTATTCTATATCATTTTCTGTACTTATTTTTATTATTATTATTATTCATAATATTCTTATATTTTTATACTTAGTAAACTTAATTTTATTTCTCTGTGTGTTTATTTAATTTTATTGTTAAATAATAAATTACTTATATATATATATATATATATAAACTATTATTGTATATTTTCAATATCTAATACTATTATCACTACCTTTATTTATTTTAGTATGACTAATGTTTTATATTATTTAATATTAAATGTATGTAGTTTTTTATTTCTCCAACATCTAAAGATGTTCTATTGAATTTTGTCTTTTTATATTATCTGACGTATACGGGTTTCGGAGCCGAGAGTCTCTCTAGAAGCAACATCTTTGTTCTTTGGAATAGAGGTACGATTAGTCTACATCTCACCCTTCCCGGACCCTATTTATAACATTGCTATTTATGTGATCTTACTAAGTATGGTTGTTGTGTTGTTTTCTTATATGTTGTTATTCTTCAACAGAAAAATAATATATACAAAAATAAAGCATAAAAAAACTCGTCGTAGTGCACATATATAATACATCGACTTTTTTTATTATTGCATATGTGCAATAGTATTGAATACCATATATGCAATTGTTTGTATCGTATATGTGCCACCGTGTTATATTATATCAAAAATTAAAAAAAAATCGATGTAGTACATACGTGCATTAGTGTTGTATCACGTATATGCAATAGTGTTGTATTTACATACATTCGATAGTGTTTATTGTATAATGCAATTGCGTTGTTTCATAATTTTTGCTAATTTTATCCAAATCATTAACTCTCTACTTGCGACGAGTCCAAGCACCGTCAAAACAAATCCAGTGAGTCCAAGCACGACAATCTAAACACATTAAATAAAAAACAATATAAATGAGGGGGTTGGAGAAAACCCTATCTTTTTTTATTATAATTTATTACCAGCTAATGTTTATTTTCACTTATGTCTCAAATACAACTAGAACCTACAACCATGTGGTTGTAAGCCACACATCTATGCCACTAGACCAACCTAGTGGTTGTAGAAAACCATATATCTTTTCGATAGAAAAAAGTCTTTAATCCTTGTTGTTTATGGGACTTGAACCCAGGGTCTCCCTTTCCAAACTCAAGTGCTTAAAAGTTTCGCCGTTGATAGTAGACTACCACCCCATTGATGACGGAATTTATAGTTTTGGAAACTTACTAAGCATCTCATATATTCATGGCAAATTTTACTTTTTGATTTACGAATTGTTTATTTACACACAAAAGAATCGTAATTCTAATATTTTAAGCTTTGATCATATTTTTGTTGGATATCAACCGCCTTTAGATTAACCTGTTACATAACATAAATGATAGAAGATTTTCACACACCCAAACATTTTATTTATTAAATTATTCGTACATCATGCGGTTTTACGAAATAAAGTTTAAACAACAGTAGTAATAAATATGGGACAAGTAGTTCTCGTCATTTATTTAAGCATAAAGTTTGACTTGATATGGAGATCATGCCATATTAACTACCCAATGACTGGTGTTTTAGTCACCAATCCCTCGGAATTCACCACGACCCACACACGGTTGCTAACAAGGTTTCCAATCACTGGATTATTTTCACCCACTATAATGGCATTCACAAGTGGATTCTCTTTTTCAATTGTAGCCTTTGCCACTTCTCCTTTTTCCCCTACAAGCTCCGGCCATGAATTCTTCCCTATATTAATTATAACACGGTATGTAGTTCTAATTAATCACATGAAATAACTTAAAAAAATTAGATGATAGTCATTAGTATGTATTATTACCTTCAACAATAAATTTTTCACCGTCAGTGGATGTGGCAGCAGGCTTGCGTTTCATGGAGTATCCCACTTTCGCCGTATTGCTCATCAGTGGCAAACCTGATCAAGATTAACTACTTTTGTTAATATATAACCATGGAATAATCGTATACTCATTATTAATTTGATTTAATTATCTTAACATACGGAGAACCGGGGAACCGTAGTTGGTGATAGTAGGTTTTTGAAGTACTGAGAAGGACAATGAAGTGGTAGAACCGGGAGTGGAGATGGATGCCATCTTAATTCTTCTTCACTTGAGTTGCAAGAACTTAGAAGATAAAACAAATGGAGATTGCACTTAAGTTGTTCAGTTTGTGTTGTTTATATAGAACGTTTGAGTGCTCTTAATTGTTTTCTTTGTTTAAATTATTTTAAATTCAATAATTGCAGAAATTGAATTCTTTACTCCACCACTAATTTCTCTACACGATGCCTCCGCTAGAATAGTTCACATGTTAAACATTTTGATGAAAACTTCCCAACTAACTTTCATATAATTTAAAATCTATTGTCAGAATATACGTAACGTAAGCATCATGATTGGCCATCAAATATTAAGTCTATACGCCTTTCAAAAAAAATATTAAGTCTATATGTTAGGAATGTATATAAATTATTGGCTTATTGTTTATATTTGTTAAGAGTAAATTTCCATTTTCGTCTCTGAATAGTTGGAGATTGCACTCTACTTGTTCCGTTTGTGTTGTTTATATACAAAGTTTTGAGTTATTTTGGTTTGTTTATTAAATTATATTAAATACAACTGCGTCAATTGAAATGTTTACTCCACCACTAATTTTACTCCTCGTGGCCTACGATGGGATATTTGCATGCATATATCTCTTAACTAATGTACAATTTTAAGTTATTTAAGGTTTTGCCATTTAGAGCAATTTATTTGGATATATAATATACAAAGAAAAGTTAAGATCCTACAAGTTTCTTAGACTCCACATGAATAGTTCACATGTTTAATGTTTTTATGAAAACTTCCCAACTCACTTTCATATAATTCAGAATCTATTGTCAGCATATATGTGAGGACCATCATTGGTCATCGCACGTTTAATACACAAGTATGCTAGGATTTTATATCCACAAGTAAACTATACACGCATATATGTGAGGACCATCGTTGGTCATCGCACGTTAAATGTATTACATGTTCGAAAGCTAGATCATTGTAGCGAGCATGCAGCGGAAAGTCGGTAAATATCGATTTGACTTATTATACGGTTAAATTTTAGTAGCAAAAATTTCATTACCAAAGTTGAAGTGTTAAAAGACAAAATTTAATTACCAAAGTTATGGGACCCGAAAGTAAATATGTGAAACAACAGTTTATGGGCTAAAAAGTCTATATGTGAAACTTGTATGGCATGCTCAAAAGTTGTCATGCATTGTGGCGAGTACGCGTCCGGAAGTCGGACGGTATCGATTAGATTTGTTATGGTCAGAATTTTGTGATAAAAGTTTTATTACCAAAGTAAAGGTGTCAAAAAGTAAAAATGTAAGTGAATAGAACAAAAGTTTTGATAATAACTTTTGGGGGTCAAAAGAATATATATAGTGAAACAAAAGCTAAAGGACCACAAACACAAAAGTTTCAAAAGTAACTAAAGGACTTTTATCGCATCGAAAATAACAATACCAAGTAAGACCATATCCCAAATATTGTACCGAGTTTTTCGGTTCAATATTGACCGGTACCGGTACTATTGATAACATGATTAAAACCGTTACCATTGAAAATACGGAAAATCACCCATCGTGAAAACCTTAAAATAGCAGTTTGGGTATGTAATCTGTGATACCGATAATTATTAAAAAGTGTTCATCCCTATTTAAGAGTAGCCATCTGGATAGACAAAAGTTAAACCTATATATATTCACGTTCATGCATGAGAAATACACTGACAATTCGTGTGAGAAATAAATGGTGTATGTGACCATTGGAATTAACCCACATACCTGACCCACGACCAACAAGAGAGATGTAAATCACATGCATGTCTCATAGTAAATCGGGTGATGTCAGGGTTTTATCTCGTGCTTCCACAATGAATTTCCGTCTCCTTACCATTGAGGCACTACTAAAGACGGATAGTATATGTGGTTTATTCATATTCAATTTTGGTCTCTAAGTTTCATTTTTACAACTTTGGATCAAGTACTTATTTGGCTAAGCGTAGTACAAAAGGTCCTTGGAATGATTGTCAAACAGTATTTTAAAGTTAAAGTTAAATGATCAAAATAGCCATTTTTTCTCACTTGCATTCCCAAATTAACCACAATTTCTCAAGAATAACCAAAATGATCATTCAAAAATCGTCAGGCTGACTGTTTTTACCTGCCATTGGCTAACCATCATGATCAAGCCGCACGCCATAATAAAAGGCGGGTCCGACTGAATTCTAAAAATTCCGACGGTTTTTTATCGTTATCGTCGAAATATATGGACATCCAAAAACAGACGACCGACGGATTTTAATGTGTTTCCGTTGGATTGACTGTTTATCACCTTAGTCAGCATTTGTCTGACGCCCTCGCAAACTAAAACGGTGTCCTCACAACCTAAACTGGTGCCCTCGTAAAACTAAACTGGCAGCATCACAACCAAACCAGTGGCGTCACCGGCATCAAATTCATTAGCACACAAAACCATCCCAAAATTAATTTTTAATTCCTTTTAACTAATGTTTTCAGACCCGTACCGGATGCTTACCGGGTCAAATGTCGGACTGACCTGGGAGGGCGGACCATTGTTTGACCCGGATGATGTCATAAATAATTATATATATATATAATGGTTATCCTGAAAACAAGTAGTTTCCTATGAAGACTAGGAATAAATCATAGTCATTAGAGCATATCAATCAATGGTTGAGATTTAAAATTACCAAAAACCGTCATAGTTTCCTAGAATGACTCTTTCACCATTTAATATCAAAACATGGTTTCGGATCATTTTAAGAGCTTTTACATGGTTAAACATGTTTTTCATTAATCAAGACTTAATTCCATGGTTAAAACAGGCTAAAAACAAGATTAAAACCCATTAAAATTTGATGTTCACCCTGTGTTTTTGAACAAGTATAGAGAGGATCAGCTATTTCAGAAGTTTTGTAAGTGTTTTGGGTGTGAAATGATCAAAGATGTTACTTAAGTTTGAATTATTTAAAGGGGGTGGGTCCCCTTGATTGTGGCCGCCTTATTGGGGATCCCCATGGGCCCCTCATTTGGCCATTAGTTGTCTCGTTTTGTGTGTCAAGGTGAAATTCGAGTCCAAATTTAGTTCGGGTTTGGTTTTTATGCGAAAAATAGTCCGGGTGCGATAAACAGCGCAAAAGCGAGTGTTTTTCGACTCAATTTTGTAAAATAAGAAAAAACATACTAGCTCGTAAAATTCCAAATATTTTCACGGATTTCTTAAAACATCATATATAAGTGTTATATCAGTCTTTTTCAGCTTGACAGATGATACAATGCTTGTTTTGGTACATACGATCGAGTTTAAGTTCCCAACGTACCATTAAACGAAAATCTTTTCGTTTAAGTGGTTTTGCACATGCTAAGGTTATAATATCGATATGTTAGTTATTATAATACCTATATCACTTATATATGATCCTTTGATATATCCGGGTCATAATCAAGATCGTTCAGTTAATCGTTTACTCGATACGAATTAACTGGTTAATTGTTTACTCGTTACGTAGCAAATAAGGTGTACCTCGTTTTGTCACGAATGTCCCAACTTTTCATCTCATGTAGTACTTTGTTAATGTAACCGTGTTGGGAAATTAAGATATGCATCTTTAAAATTAGTGCTTAAGATTGGAAAAAGTGTGTTTTTCAATAATAGG